>NC_140972.1:13134883-13249883 GCF_056783735.1 Eptatretus burgeri
GTTGAGATGCTGTTTGTTTGAACTAAAAGATAGAACAGAAAAATGGCTAACTCAAAGCATCGCAGCCTGGATGGATCACATAAATTCCCTCTATACAATGGGTTTGGGCTAACTACACATGTACCTATGGAGATATCTTACCTGAGGGCCCTTTATGGTGTAATGCGAATTTCCACAGCCGTAACACTACATACATATACACGTATATTTATAAACATATACATATACATATAATATTATATATCGATTTTCATATATATATATATATATATATATATATATATATATATATATATATATATATATATATATATATATATATATATATATATATATATATATATATATATTTATCTGCATATGTACATATATTTATATACATATACATATATATACACATATATATATATATATATATATATATATATATATATATATATATATATATATACACACATATATATATATATATATATATATATATATATATATATATATATATATATATATATATATATATATATGTGTAGCCCTCGGACTAACTAACTAACGTTAGCCCTCTCGGACTAACGCCGGGAACTAGTCACGGGTGGGCCTTTCGGCCTCACCACGATCGTGCCAATCGGCCCCCCGCGTGGGATAGGGTTGCTCGCCAAATTCGACCTACCTAAGTACCCACACGGAGGGTAGACCGGGCGATCGCACCTCGCCGCAGGTCGACTTCGGACACGGGCCACTTTAAGCGACCCGTTCCGTACTATCGGGATAACCGAGCGGTGTTATCGTGGGCCTCGACGGTTCGATTAATTATTGGGCGTATTTAGCCCACTACCAACCCTTTACGTGAAGTAAGATGGAGATTCAATTAGAGAAAAGACGAAGCGAAACGGGAGAAACAGTTCAACATAGAGCACATTTATTTCGCGATGGCACACGGATAGCACACATATACAATTATACACCAAAAGCAAATGTAAAAGAAGAAGAAACACACAATAATGCACAAAAAGCAAATGTAAAAGTGAAACACAATGCAGATCTACCACCGACTACCGAGCACACGGCAACACTTAAACAGTTTTACTGCACAGACGGCGCCGACAACACATATACTCAAAGCAAAAGAAAAAGGGACCACCCTCCACGATGAGGGGGGCAGACGGGCCTGGGGCCGAGACCGCGTCGAGCCCACCCGTCTGGTGATGATCCGCAAAATGGCGGTGGCGCCCCGACTCCGCGGGCCTCGCGGACAGTGTCTGGCAATGGGGTGGGAACGGGGCCCCCTTCTCGCACTATCTCAGTGCGGGGGGAAACAGGAGGGGGTTGTTGATGCTCGGGGGGGATGAGGATATCTCGCTGGCTCGGGTCCCACGACGAGCGTCTCCACCGCGACCTCGGTCGCGTTATCGGCCTCCCCTCTCTGCAGCTCACCGACTCCGACACGAGCGCCCCCTCGACTGCCTTCGCCGCCGCCACCTCTCCAACTCTCCACACCTCCGTCCAACTGCTTTCTCCGACTCTTCTCTTCACTGACTTCCCAACTCAACTCTACTGCCGGCGAGCGAACGCGGCCCTTTATAGCCCCCGTGGCTTCGCTCCTTCACCTTCGACCCTTTACCTCTGGCTGGCTCCCCATTGGACAGAGGAAAAGTGGGCGTGAATGCTTTTTGATCCATGAATCTGCATATAGCGATATTACTCCGACGCACCTGGAGGCGGGGCCAAATCGCCCCATGCTCGCTGATAGGACGGAACAGAAGTGGGCGTGAGTCGTTTTTGATCCGATTTCTTCGGAAAGGCTGGTGTTTCTGCACCCGCTGTTCGGTGCGCGCCCTGCACGAGTCCAGTATCGGTGCCCACAAGCGGCGCGGGAATGACGGTGATGCGATGGTTGCGAGAGCGAGATGTGACGGCAAGGGTCGTGGCTGTTGTTGTGAAGCGGCGTTGCGGTTGGTGGTTGTTGTGTGATGGCTGTTGAGACGTGGTTGGTGGTGATAGTAATGGCGGCTGGTCCAAAATAAAGATAGTAAAAGAAAAACGGCTATCTAAAAGGGTCGCAGCCCGCATGAATGACATTTATTCCCTCTAAACAACGGGTTTGGGCCTAACTACACATATACTTACAGAGATATCTCACCTACGGGACCTGAATGGTGGTTTGCGAATTTCGTCAACCACAACACCACCCCCTCCCCTTTTTACAGACTCGTCCCGAGTCGTCAAATTTTCGTGTGCCATCATGTGTAGTTTTCCCCTAGTACATTTTACCTACGGATCCCTGAGTGTGACATTCATGGTATTCGTGTCCCCAAAATAAATAACCTGAGGGCTGAGTAACTACCTAAACAAACTCACTCACACGGACGACTTAAATAAAATTGCCGGCGCTAAGACAGACATTCCGGGAGCGCACTCATATGTACAGTACATCTTAACCTTAACTTACAAATTTTACACTAAACCATGGCCCAGGATCAAAGAACTCTGCAAAAAGAAAGCAGTTAGCAGGGAGCCAGGCTGCTCGCATGCAGTCTCTGGCTCAAAAAATGCAGGTGACAGGGAACGTGGCCGGCTGCTCACACGCAGTCCAAGGCCTTCCCTTTTGAACTGAACGCAGTGAACCACAACGGTGCATGGGCTGCACAAACGCAGTCTCCGTGCCAGCTCAAGTGGCACACGCAATGAACACAACGAATGGATGGATGAACACAAACACGGTGCACGGGCCGCCACTGCAGGCCCGTGTTGTAGCTGCCAACAGGGCAGTTCTTGCAGCTTGCAAACTGTTGCTTTCTGATCCTGGCGCACATGGCAATGAACAGGGGGGGCAAAGCAAAAATTGAACGGGGCTGGTGAACAGGGGCAGTGGGCATGGCATGGCAAAGGTAGCAGGCAAACACAGCCCGCAGAAGAAGGCCGCTGCAGGCAAACACAGCCGGCAGACGAACTGGCCGACACAGGCCTTGAAGAAAAACAGCCAGCCGGCAGATGAAGTGAGCCGGCACAGGCCTTGCAGCAACACAGCCAGCAGATGAAGTGGCCGGCACAGGCCTTGAAGCAAAACACGGCCAGCCGATGGCACAGGCCTTTCAGAAAACAGCTGCAGACGATCCGGCCGGTACAGGCCTTGCAGCACAGCAGCTGCAGCCGATCCAGCCGGCACAGGCCTTGCAGCAAAACAACAGCTGCCGATGAAGCTGGCCAGCCTTCGCCGTTCAGTGGAGGTTGGTGGAGGGAGTGCGGTGGTGCTGGCCACTCGGAAGGCGGGCTCGGACCTACCCTACGGTCTCCCTCCCAACCTATCGCCTTTGCCTGTCACTGTCCATACCCACTCCCTTAATTTTTCCAAACCCCAATTTAGCCCCAACTTATTTTTTTATTTTTACTTCCCCACTATAAATCGTCCCCTAACCCCCTTTATCGTCTTTGTTCGGCTAACCTATCCTGTCACCGAGCCTACTCCCAACCCCGACGTTCCCTTCCCGGAGGGGAATAAGGACGAGCTAGCGTCCTTTGTCGAGGCCCAACGAAGCCTCAGAATGGCCTCCCCAGACTTCAGCGATCTATAACACAAATTGGGTCCAGCGGCCCACAACGAGAGTGAGGGGATGGATGGTGCGGAGGGGTACACTTCCTATCTACCCTAACCATTTAACTGTTAAACTACCCCGGGGCTTTCAACAAGCGCCTCTCGCTTAAACTATTGGTTCTATAAACCCAGATTCCCGTCGCCTGCGTTGGTGTCCTCACAATTTCGGGCCTCGCCCCCCAATTTTCTCTCCGTGCCCTCACACGGTCTCATGGCTGGGACACGTGGCTCCCTTTGGCAGGCACGACCCTCTGCCGAATCTCCCGCTATGGCACCCCCCGGGCACTACACTGCCTCCGAGCCTACCAGCTCCCTAAACACCAGGGAGTGCCCCCCCATGGCACCTCCCCTGAAACGCACACGTGGCAGGCTGGCTTCCCGGGCCCCGTTCCGAGGGTCACCCGTGCCCACAACACTGCCCACGCGGCTAATGGCGCCCCGGGCCTCCGCACCAAGCAGACGCACCCGTGCCCACTACGCTATCCCGGCCCCCCATGGGCCCTTGGCCTACCGCGGCCGACTAGCCTGGTGCCCGGGGTACCCACTCAGCGATACTCACCTTTCGCAGCCACGCTCCCAGCCCGTCAACAGGGCTCCTGCACCCCTCCAAATGGGTTTCGAGCCTACACTCCCACCAACAGCAAAACGACCTCCATTTTTGTTAATTTGACTAACCCAGCTAACTCACTCTACACTGACCCCGGGGTCCCTTGGGCGGGAGTCACTCCTCCCCCCAATCACTCATCGCACCATGCATTCGCCATTCGCTCCACTCACACAGACCCGCTGGCCTCACTCACTCACCAAGCACATGCTTCCACTTCACTCACCAACTCTTCAACACACTCACCGCTGAACTCTGCCATCCTTCTATCTGCATCCCCTAACTCGTGCTCCCACGTTGTCCCTTAAACTACAGCACGTTCCTTTTAACACTACGTAGCTAAACTACGTCAACTCGACACATCCACAAGTCTGTCACTGTCTCCAAATAATCCCATTAATCAATTTCCCAACCTAAATCTGGCAACTAATCCCTCTAACTAATCCATTCCACGGGCCCCATGAGGACTTACCCCTGCCCCATGGAGCCGGTCTAGCTAAGCTAACCCTTCCCCCTAACCAGTTTCCATCCTGTGCCCTGGTAAGGGGGTCTTCCACCCCTTGCCCAGGAATCCTGTGCAACCGAAAGTGAGGCTTGCTTTTTTTTTTCTTTTTTTTTTTCACATGCGCAGCACCAGCGCGGCAACTCACAGCTCGCGCACTTTGCACCTGCCCGTGACGTCATGCAGCTGCACGTGTACCTCGTCCCTCCTTGGACGGTACCATCCGGCAGGGATACCCCTCCTGCCGGATTCCAACCCTGCGTGCAGCCATGACGTCACCGTGCGCATAAAAAAACACAAGCCCCACGTCTCGAGGGGTTCCCCACGCGAACACATGTGCTTTGCCCGTTGGAGCTTAACACACACGATCGCGTGGAGAACCCGTCCGGTCCAAATCCAAAATCCTGCCTAAACTTTGTCCGTCCGCGGGATCGGCAAATCCACCGCTGGCGTTTCCGGACCGGGACTTCACTCTCGCAAGCGAGCACGTGGG
This sequence comes from Eptatretus burgeri, assembly GCF_056783735.1. NCBI lineage: Eukaryota > Metazoa > Chordata > Myxini > Myxiniformes > Myxinidae > Eptatretus > Eptatretus burgeri. The sequence continues at coordinate 13,140,072 of NC_140972.1, forward strand.
GGCCTCGTGCGTTGCACAGCACGGACCTCGTGCTCACTGCTGGGTGAACCCGGCACGGTCCCCGAAACAGCTACAGCCGCAACTCGGCTTCCTTTCTTCTGTCGCCTTCGTCGTCGCCATTCAACCCACGCACACCTGCGTGTTATAACGCTAACACACCTCACCATTAAACTCACACCGGGAGACGTGGCTGCATGCTCACACATGCCCACCGCCATCTCCCTCACATACTGCTCTCTCACACACACGGTCTCCCTTGCACTCGGCCGTTCACTTACGCATGCCATTTCCCTTGCACACGTGGCTCCACTCACTCGCGGCCTTTCACTCACTCGTGCCATTTCCCTCACACAAACCATACCACTCACACACGTGGGGGCACTCGCCCGCGGTGCCTCACTCATACTGGCCGTTTCACTCACACACACGGCGACACTCACACACGGTGCCTCATCCACACACGGCATGCTGGGAAGCACACACTCCGGCACACTCGCCACCACACCACTCACACGTGGTGCTCCATTCATACTGGCCGTTTCACTCACACACACGGCCTCTTCCACTTGCGGTGCCCCTTTTACACAAGGCGTGCTGGGAAGCACGTACTCCGGCACAATCGCCACCACACCACTCACACACGGGGTCGCTTCCACACACGGGGACGCACTCACACCTTGCACCACACACACAGGGACAACCACACTGGGGATTCGTGTCCCCACAAGAATCTCCGGGGCCTCTATACCCCCCAAGCTTTCCGTGCACCCGTCCGCAGCACTCGTCCCCTCAACCTCGCAAAGCACGACTGAACTCACCTGGTCGTGACTCGCCTCAAGGGGGCATACTCCCTCCCCTCGTTCCTGGAGGAGGCCATCCAGCTGCTCGCACCGGGCCTCCACCCAGTCCGCGAGCTCACCCCCATTATCCTCCACTACCTCCGTGTGTGTGTGTGCGTCACTTACCCCGTCTTCATCGTGTCGTCTTCCCTCTATCGTTCCCATCTCCCGGGTCTCTGCCAACTCAGTCGCCCCTTCACCCTTTATCTCCCTTGTCTCAACTATTATTTCCGTCTCTTCCCTTGTTATCTCCCTCGTGCACGTCTCCGTCACCCGAATTAGTTTGTTCCTCTCGGTTACCGTCACTTTTTCAGTCACGACCCTCGCCCAACACGTCCCCCGAATTATTTTTTTCTTACCCGCCTCCACCGCGGGCCCGACAGCCGTTGCACTCCCTCCCAGCTCGTTCGCTCCCACACGTGGAGTCGCCATTTTGAGCTCCCCGGTTACTGCCTTCATGCCCGCCTGCAGGCTTCGGCCCATGTTCCGCATCTCACCCCGCAGCTCTTTCATTTCTTCCTTCATGTTTGTTTCCATCTTTTCGTTCATGCTTTTTATTTCGTTCATTGGTTGTGTATTCGCATCCATTTTTTCGTTCATTTGTTGTGTATTCGCATCCATTTTTTCGTTCATTTGTTGTGTATTCGCATCCATCCTTTCGTTCATTTGTTGTGTATTCGCATCCATTCTCGCTGTCATTGCCGCCAGCATGGCGCATAGCTGGGCCATGTCGGGTGCGCTTGGGTGAGCCGTTTCGGCAAGGATCGGGGGGGGGGGGGTTGGTGGAGAGGGGGAGGGGAGGTGTCATACACCGCGGCCGCCGCCGCACCTATTTCGGGCTCTGGGTTCAGTTGGGGGAGTTCGTGTTCCTGCACAACCAACATTTCCTGCACGGGGTTTTCATCCTGGACCATGGATTCTACACATTCTACATCCATTTCTAATACCCCCAGCTCCCGCTCGCCTTGAGACGCCATCTTATTTCTCGTAAAGGGTTAATTTAGCTCGCTCGTAATTTGGAGGGAATCGGGGGTCGCTCCTCTCACCCCTGGACCGATTCCCGTGAATTTAGTTGGAGACAGGAGAGCCCGTTTTCCCGTTCTCCGATATCAGTGCCGCGAGGAGGGCGATGAGTTTATATCCCACTCCTGACACCAGTGTTGCGGATTCGCGCCCGCCGGCGTGTAGACGGCCACGTAACTCGAATCGCGGCACGTCGCCCACCGGACGGACAATCCCGTCGTGACCCTCTCGGACTAACGCCGGGAACTAGTCACGGGTGGGCCTTTCGGCCTCACCACGATCGTGCCAATCGGCCCCCCACGTGGGATAGGGTTGCTCGCCAAATTTGACCTACCTAAGTACCCACACGGAGGGTAGACCGGGCGATCGCACCTCGCCGCAGGTCGACTTCAGACACGGGACACCTTAAGCGACCCGTTCCGTACTATCGGGATAACCGAGCGGTGTTATCGTCGGCCTCGACGGTTCGATTAATTATTGGGCGTATTTAGCCCACTACCAACCCTTTACGTGAAGTAAGATGGAGATTCAATTAGAGAAAAGACGAAGCGAAACGGGAGAAACAGTTCAACATAGAGCACATTTATTTCGCGATGGCACACGGATAGCACACATATACAATTATACACCAAAAGCAAATGTAAAAGAAGAAGAAACACACAATAATGCACAAAAAGCAAATGTAAAAGTGAAACACAATGCAGATCTACCACCGACTACCGAGCACACGGCAACACTTAAACAGTTTTACTTCACAGACGGCGCCGACAACACATATACTCAAAGCAAAAGAAAAAGGGACCACCCTCCACGATGAGGGGGGCAGACGGGCCTGGGGCCGAGACCGCGTCGAGCCTACCCGTCTGGTGATGAGCCGCAAAATGGCGGTGGCGCCCCGACTCCGCGGGCCTCGCGGACAGTGTCTGGCAATGGGGTGGGAACGGGGCCCCCTTCTCACACTATCTCAGCGAGGGGGGAAACAGGAGGGGGTTGTTGATGCTCGGGGGGGATGAGGATATCTCGCTGGCTCGGGTCCCGCGCCGAGCGTCTCCACCGCGACCTCGGTCGCGTTATCGGCCTCCCCTCTCCGCAGCTCCCCGACTCCGACACGAGCGCCCCCTCGACTGCCTTCGCCGCCGCCACCTCTCCAACTCTCCACAGCTCCGTCCAACTGCTTTCTCCGACTCTTCTCTTCACTGACTTCCCAACTCAACTCTACTACCGGCGAGCGAACGCGGCCCTTTATAGCCCCCGTGGCTTCGCTCCTTCACCTTCGACCCTTTACCTCTGCCTGGCTCCCCATTGGACAGAGGAAAAGTGGGCGTGAATGCTTTTTGATCCATGAATCTGCATATAGCGATATTACTCCGACGCACCTGGAGGCGGGGCCAAATCGCCCCATGCTCGCTGATAGGACGGAACAGAAGTGGGCGTGAGTCGTTTTTGATCCGATTTCTTCGGAAAGGCTGGTGTTTCTGCACCCGCTGTTCGGTGCGCGCCCTGCACGAGTCCAGTATCGGTGCCCACAAGCGGCGCGGGAATGACGGTGATGCGATGGTTGCGAGAGCGAGATGTGACGGCAAGGGTCGTGGCTGTTGTTGTGAAGCGGCGTTGCGGTTGGTGGTTGTTGTGTGATGGCTGTTGAGACGTGGTTGGTGGTGGTAGTAATGGCGGCTGGTCCAAAATAAAGATAGTAAAAGAAAAACGGCTATCTAAAAGGGTCGCAGCCCGCATGAATGACATTTATTCCCTCTAAACAACGGGTTTGGGCCTAACTACACATATACTTACAGAGATATCTCACCTAAGGGACCTGAATGGTGGTTTGCGAATTTCGTCAACCACAACAATACTGTTGCGGTTGTGGAAATTCACAGAACATCATTCAGGTTCCCCAAAGATCAGTTATTTCGATAAGTATGTGTTTCAGGTTAGAACCCCCCACCGATGTGTGAAAGGGATTGTTCGTGTGCCGGGCTGCGAATCTTTGAAGTAGCCGTTATTCTTTCTCAGTCTTATATTTCGAAACATCGACGAGAACGCCATCATCTCCGACAGCAGGCAACGCCACCTCCGTACCAACCGTCAGTATGGGACGCCACCACTGCACCACCACCATTGTGCCCGAACAGCATAGCATGAGCTGATTACCATAATCGGATCAAAAGAGGGCTTCCCCGACACCAACCATTGACGTCGAGAATGGGGTTTCCCGCGAGGCGTTCGAGGGGTGAAGGTTCGGAGGTGAACAGTGGGCAGAGCCCCGGCCTCGGGTGAGGGTTCAGGGAGCGGACGCCTGGCGCTATGAAAGGGGCAAGTCTTGAGTCAGTCAGAGATGATTCCCGGAGAGAGAAGGAGAGACGGCAATGGCAGAGGAGCCAGTCTGCAGTCTGCAATGATCATCCCAGGAGCCGGCATCTCCAGGCAAGGTGCCAGCAGTGACGGCGAGTTTGGTGGTCCGGGCTGACGGTGGTCAGACAGGCGTCGCTGAGGTGGTGAACGGGTCCATAAGAGCATCAACTTGGGAAGAGCAAAAGACCCGTTCACTCCCCCGAAAGCGTCGCCGGCTAGGCCCGCCAAAAGGGGCCGCGATGAAGCCGGGCCATCAAGGGAGACCAAGCTGCTTGCCAAGCTGCTCAAGCCGCTCAAGTGACTGGCACGTTTGCGATGTGAGGACCGAACAGAGACACCAGGGGTCACCGACCCGAAGACCTTCGAGTCGTCACAAGGGGCGGTAAGGTAACCTGCGCGGCCTCTTGTGAGCCCTCGGTCATCCAGGCTCCGAGTACAAATAAAGGCTCACGAGCCCTGTTCTTTTCTGTGTTTTGTGTGAAAGTCTGTGGCGCCTTGTCTTTTTATAAGTGGAACTGATATAAGTATGTGCCTGTATATAAACGAGTAGACATCGGTTGTAGGCTTTGCTCGTGTCTTATCTCTTTCCCCCCATTGATTGCCTGTGCATAAATAAATACCCATTTGTTAAATGTACTCAGCTAGTCATGTCCATTTCTGCCATTGACGGTGTGTCGTGCGTGTGAGGGATTAGCTGGCAGTTGGGCCATGGTAACGGGATAAATCGGGCCGACGGAACTTGACGATTAAAACCACTCGGCATCGCACATGGAACGGGCTCGCTAAGCAGCTCGTTTCCGTACGAGTTCCGTCGAGGTATAAATTCTCGGTATTTCTGTCTGCATGGATAATTAGGTATATCGAGATTCGGCGATTAACCCTGTACCGCGCGGACAGAATATTGGCAGTTTATGGTGCGTTATGGCACCCCGAGCCTGAGTTCCTGAGTTGTCCCGAAGCTACGACTGCGATTCCGGGCAATCGAGCCGAGGAGACTCCACTGCTCCATCTGGTGGTCGTGCTCGTGGCGACGCGCCGGCGAAAACTATAACAATACATATATACATTTTATACATTATATATATACTAGCGATACACGTGCACATGCGCGGGATAGCAGTACAACATAGCTGGTAGCAGACGACAGACCATACACGGCGAATGACAAAAATACACATTGTGCAAAATGCAAGTGGTACTATGGAACGCCAAGACTTCCCAAACATTGTCGGCATGTCCGCTAAGTGCCACAGCAACTTCATAGGGATCGTGTGACGGCGAGCCAAGTTTTTCGTGTGCAAGCTTGGTATTATAATCGAGATATTATATATATATATATATATATATATATATATATATGTATATATAGATATATATATATATAGATATATATATATATACACATGTATACATTATATATATATATACATTCAGCGTATATATAAATATATATATATATATATATATATATATATATATATATATATATATATATATATATATATATATATATATATATATATATACATGATTTATATATATATACTGTACATAAAAATACATATATACAAGTCTGAAGACGCCGATGGTTCACGAGCGGTATTTGACGATGTAGATTGTTTCAGAAGTCAAGGATGAGACAATGTGATAATGTTTGACCAAGTTATAAAAATGATCAACATGATGTGGTACGAGTGACAGGTGTTTTAGCTGTAAAATGTCGAAAACCCGGATTTGTTCAACAACTTAAAAAATTTGACCTTTGCATAACCTTTAAAGGTCACAAAACAATGTTGTGGACATTAAAATAAGGAAACAGGATACGTGCTATAGCTTATTGGAGTTAGTTCGTCAAAGAAGGTCAAAAACCCGGTTCGATTCCCACAACTTTGAAAATTTGACCTTTGCGAACTTTAAAGGTCAAAGGTCAAGGATTATGACCTTTGGTGCAAAACTTCCTCTGGAACATTCCAGAAACAATATAACGTCATATAGGCTTTATGGCATTTCGCTCTCCTCGGATTATCCATACTTTGATGAAATCAGCGTAAAAACAAACTTGAAGAGGGTGCCACGGGCAAGGTTTTCGAGATAGAGCAAAATGGTTTCAAGACTTTAGGTGGGGAATGACCTCAAGATTATGCATAAAAAATATTGTCATCCAAGCTCTCAAATTTTGGGCGGTCGTATGATTTTTATGTCAAAATTCGAAATTTTCTAAGTTCGTGACCTTGACCTTCTGACCTTGGGACTAAAATGAAAAATCGAGCTCCGTAGGGCTATGCAGGTGCCATTGGGCTAACCAAATACTGAAACCCCTGCCAGATTCAACAACACCCTCGGAGAAGATGGATTTTTATGTCAAAATCGCAATTTTCTAAGTTCGTGACCTTGTGACCTTGACCTTGGGACGAAAATGAAAAATCGAGCTCCGTGGGGCTATGCAGGTGCAATTGGGCTAACCAAATACCGAAACCCCTGCCAGATTCGACAAACCCCTCTGAGAAGAAATTTTTTTATCTCAAAATCGCAATTTTCTAAGTTCGTGATCTTGTGACCTTGAGCTTGGGATGAAAATGAAAAATTGAGCTCAGTGGGGCTATGTAGGTGCCATTGGGCTAACCAAATACCGAAACCCCTGTCAGATTCGACAAACCCCCTCGGAGAAGATGCAAATTGAAATCAGCACCCCCCTAAAAACACGTTTTTTGGGCGTGGCTCCGCCCATAATGGGCGCACCACGCCCATTTTCAGGAAATCACAACTAGATCATGATATAAACCTCCCACCAAAATTTCATCAGGATCGGATCAAAACCCACGGTGCTATGCTCAGGACAGACAGACAGACAGACAGACAGACAGACAGACAGACAGACAGACAGACAGACAGACAGACACAACAATAACGAATATAGTGGTCACTTATATTTTTCGTGAAAATATTTTTTCGTGAACCAATATATATCGCATTATTGGTGGGTGAATACTTTTGCATGCCACTGTAGATATTTATGAATGACCAAAAAAAACAAAATAATTCTCAGTCATCTCAGACTCCGGAACTTGAATGTGAATCATATTGAGATATTGGAGTTTGTTGGGAAATTCAGTATTTTCACATTTTTGAACGAGAAGGGCACTCGGTGGAGTGCAAACCTCCGCCCCATAATGCCTGATCCACGAGAACATATCGGTCCCAATACATTTTTGAGATATCGTGAGATATCGTTTTTGAGCCCCATCTCTCAATCGTGAAGAATCACAATAAAAATCCTCATAGTCGGATCCGGATCCGGATCTTCACCTAAATCGAATCAATTCGTCGTGGTCACACTCCCAATCTGTCCAACAAGTTTCGTCCGAATCCGTCCACAATTTTTGAGACATCCTGTACACAATCAGACAGAAAGGGGTGAAAACATAACCTCCTTCACCTTCGGTGACGGAGAAAAAAGGTGTAGAAAATCGATGAGAATTGACTTCAGGCAAGGGTTCATGATTCAGTGATAATGTAACCACTCACTTGTAACTGGTTTGCAGATGCAAAACTTCACGTGTGGTTATAACACCTCCTCCCCCTTTTTCTGTTACTCAGAAACAGAAGACAAGTCTGCATTTAGCAGCTGAAAATAATTTGCCAATCATGGCCAGGTTTCTCTTGAAGAAGGGCTGTAACATGGGTATCGTTGATGATGTAAGTATTGAAAAGCAGCATTTTTTAATGTCCTTGTTTGAGTTGTGTTGAAACCAAAGCACAACGATAACAGTCGTTATACTGTTTAACTTTGTTTTTGTATACAGTCGACACTCATGGAAGAGCGATAACACTGAACGGATCAGGACGCAACAGAACAAAAGGAACGGTACAGAAAGAGGGAAACACCATCAGCAAGGTTGAAGGATAATGTGGAAGTTCGTTGCACAGGTGAGAAAAAAAGAGGAATGAATGAGTGGAGGTGACAGCTGCACAGTGATTCTGGATTTTGGGAGTTTCACCAGAAAGGGATTGATGGTGGACTGCGTGTGCCCTGCAGAAACCTGGGAGGGGGGAGGAAGGACTGTGTATGACAGAGGGTGCTCAGTAACTGGCTGACTTTGGACGCCAACTTAGAAATGTGGCTTCTGTAAGAAAGATCACAGCTGATGGTGAGACCCAGGAGTTTGAATGACTCGACTTCCTCGAGGATTGTTCAGAAAGTAGCTTGGAGGGCTTGCAGATGGTCCTTTCAAAGAAAGATTTATCAGCAATGAAAGACATATTCCAAGTGTTTGACCAGCTTGTGATTTTGTCAAGGTCTGAAGAGGGAAGAAGAGGCTACTGCCTGCCTGTCTGAAGGATGAGAGATGCTTTGGCAGAGGGTGGAATCATCAGCAAATGGATAGAGGATTTTTCCAGAGAGTCAGAGATCATTTTTGAAGATCAAGAATAGGACTGGGCCTAGAACACTGCCTTGTGGGACTCCAGCCTTAACAGGGAGAGGAGACGAAAGGATTCTGTTGAGACCTACACATTGGCTGCGAGTGTAGAAGTCAGTAAGCTACGTGTGGAGGTGGCCTTGGTTACTTGTGAGTTTAAGTTACCTTTGAGTTCACGTCTTGCCTCTTGGTGTCTTTATCCTCCCCCCCCCCCTGAAACTCATAGATTATCGCAGTAAGACAATATCGACATAGATTATTATCGATGTATGTGATTTTTGTGTTGTTTGTGTGCACCTCAATGCGAAATTAAGTTTGGTTTCTGCAACGAAACCAAAACTGCACACAGTCACTTTAGAAAAGTTTTTTTTTCTTCTCCATTTGATGTTTGTACGGTTTGGGATGAGAGCGGGAGGTGTGATGCAACATCAGGAGCTCTTTAGTTGCATGCTGATTGACAATATTTAAGTGTTGTGAAATCTTATCTTTTGATTAAAAATTTATCCTTTTATCATGTGGGTGGAAAATAAAAAGAGCTTAATCGAGTGTGTTTATTTACAGGGTACATGCGGTTGTAGCAAGAAACAATTTTTAGGACTTGTGTGCATACTCGTGAAGGTTTTGCAATGTTTTTTTGTTTTTTTTTAATAATCTGCAGTTTATAAACCAAAACCTATTACAACATCTGTGAGCATGTCTTGAAAAGTGCGTCTTATTCTTTCTTTCGTTTTTTTGTGAAACCAGAGGGGACAGACGGCATTGCACATCACCGCCGAGTTGGGATTTATCGACGTCGCAGACTTGCTTATCGTTGCTGGAAGTGATTTGAAAGTGCAAGATAAGGTAAAGTAGCATGTTGGGAGTGAAGGCCAAATACATCATGATAGAGAACTTGCAAGAATAAAGATGTTTAAAGGAAAAAGAAACAAAAGGTCTTGCACAGCTGTCATCGCACCTGCTTTTGGCTTTCTTTTTTTTGTCTTCTTATGAATGTATTTGTTTTCCATGTTTGCAGCATCATGTTAATTCAATATGGTGACTAAATAAAAATAATTATCCTACATGACATCCTGCATCACAGCAATCATAATGCAAATGAAACACATGTCGAAAGACAAAGATATATGGTTCGGAAAAATCTTTATCCAGAAACTGATGAACGCAATGCTTAAAAAAAAAAAAATTTTTAACGTGACGTGCCTTGTAATTCAGCTTGGATTATTTTCTTTTTCCTTCACTTCAGTTTGTTCGTAGCCAATTCGGTGAATAAGATGAAGCGTTTTGATAAGTCCCGTAAGTATAGGAATACCCTGAGCTACCATTTATTAATTGCAGCAAAACAAGAACCCACTGCAAGTGGCAGTTCGTGCTGACCAGGTGCACATGGTGGACATGCTGATCAAAGCTCAGCTTTACCTCACCTGGAAAGAGGTAAGGTTCTATTATGTTTTCATACTGCAGGTAGTGCCAATTGCTTTTCAGAGCTTATGGTGTCTGCTTTTTAGAAATGTGCCATAGAGTGGAACTGGAGTCTCGAACACCAACACATTTGCCCTCATTGTTTGTAGATGCGCTTTTTTGGGAAAATGCCATTGAACTTCTGTAAAACGTCATGTCACTTTTATTTTAAACTTGATGGTAGATTATACATGGTGGGGGAGAAACAGGAGATTAAAAAAACTGATTTCCGCAATGCCAACATGATCGCAACTTGTCGCTGGTCTGCACACATACCGCAAGTAAAACTTATTACAACCACAAATTAATCGATCGCTATCAGATGATAATGGCATAATAATAATATTACAAAATAACAATATTAATCATAACAATATTAACCTCTGCCATGTAATGCCTGATCTACAAGAACATATCAGGCCCAATGCAGTTTTGAAATATCATGCTATACAGTACTATATCATTTCTGTCCCCATCTCTCAATGGTGAAGAATCACTTAAAAAAAATTAAATAATTCTCACATTCGGATCTAGATTTGGATCTTCATGAAAATCGAATCAATTCGTCCTTGTGACACACCCAACCTGTCCACCAAGTTTCATCCGAATCCATCCAAACTTTTTGCAATATCCTGCACACAAACAATTACAAACAGACAGAGAAGAGTGAAAACATAACCTCCTTCACCTAGAGTGGCGGGGGTAACAATTATAAGAATCATAATAACATGGTCGAGCCTCAAGCATCATCGGCTAAGCAAGTGTTAAAATGTATCACGAAGGTGAAAATGACTTTGAATGCAAATTTAACTCAATTGTACACATGCACATACACAAGAAAATAAAGCAACAAGCAAGAGACAAGTCACGTGCTCACGTTGCCGAAGCGAACTTCCAGAAAGTAGACCGAGATGGTACAACATCTAACACCTTGGTAATTCGGAGCAGATCTTTGGGATAGCCAGCTGTCACCAGTCTCACTTCAGATAGGATGGCACTCAACCAATCAATCGAAACCCTGCCCTTTTCTCGAGAAAGAAGCTCCAGGGTGTTTCCAAAGTCTCGTTACTATCTTAATGATTTATTTTGAAAAACGTATCCAAGATTCAAAATTAACGATCACCCATCATAAAAAAGAGACGGGAGATTTTTTTACACTTTTATTTACAATGATACAACAGCGTGGATTATGGTATCATCATCTTCAAACTAAAAGTGTCCATTGATGTCATAAGAGCTCATGGCAACCCAATGCCATGCATTTCACACTGTGCAGAGGTTTTTGGAAAACATAACATCAGGACTTCCCCGAAAGCAGTTGTTTTGGCTGTTGGTGGAAGTAGGCTTCATCAGAAAAACCACACCTGGTCAATCTAGTTCTCATCTATCTCCATCATCTCAATGAACCACTGACACATGGTTACTTGAGCTACCTCATCAGTGTCGGTGAGAGTGAGAGTGAGAGTGAGAGTGAGAGAGTTTGATCTGCAATTTGTATGGATAAAGTTTCATGTCCTGCTTCAGGATCTGAAAGACAGTAGCGTGCGAAAGACCAAGCTCTTGTGAGCGTCGACGAGATGATCTCCTTGGACTTTGAGTGACGAATTGTCTCACCACCTCAATGTTCTCTTCTGAACGTGCAGTCTTCTTTATCCCTGATTTCTTAAGATTGTATCCTGTGTAGGAGTGGAGACCTGTCCAGGATTGTGCCAAATAGCTAAGGAGACTGCTTAAGCAGCACCAACGCTCTGCACAGAGTATGGTCCCAATCTCCTCCTCCTCCTCCTCTTAAGATTGTGAACAGTGCCTTCTCATTGGAACTTCTTGACATTATGAAGAATACAGTTCTTGCTGGGTGGGTCTCTCAGATTGAAATGTTTGCAATAAAACCGCCGACTCTTGATCACATACTTCGTCTCAAGGTGCCATTCCATCATAAACAGAGAAGTCATATTGAATTCGAATATATTTGCATCAGCTTTCACCAAGATGCTTCACACTCTTTGTGAAATCAACAAATCAATATACTTCAAAGTTTGAAGAACCACATTTAATAGCATCAACATTTCCTGTCCATGCACAAAATGATAATTTATTCCATTGAAAAGTTTTCCAAGATTGCTTCCTTGGTTTACCAACCATGACACTCCCTGCTCTGTTGTTACCTCTGCCACTGAAGGTGAAGGAGGTTATGTTTTCACCCCTTTCTGTCTGTCTGCATACAGGATATCTCAAAAAGTTGTGGACGGATTCAGACAAAAATAAATAAATAAACCAATGTCACCCGCAGGGTGACCCGTATCTTGCCAAAAGGTGACCACGTGTGACTTCTTAAGGTCACACTGAGGTGAACAGAGCTGCTATCCACCAGGAGCGACTCCTTGAGGAATATCTGCCAACGAGAGATTCCGATGAGAATCGTTCTACAGAGTAACCATGAAAAACATGCGTTTGCCTCATAACGTCACCAAATGACGTCATAATGTCTCAAGCTTGACATATCTAGAAAGCACTCATCGAGCTGTTCAATTTGAGGAACTACACGATATGGTTCCTAAAACTTGAAAATTTGACCTTGGGGTCAAATATGTTTGACCTCGGGGTCAAATATGTTTGACCTCAGGCGCTTATCATGAAGGTCAAAGTCAATCGCCACCAAAAATTAATCAGCTGAGCGCCAGACCATGAACTATATTCCCATGAAGTTTGAAGACGATCCGATCAAAATTACTCAAAAAATAAGGGTTTCGTCGACTCCCCTGATTTGCAACAAAGTGACCTTGACCTTTGACCTTCAAAATTTTATGTGCTGAAAGGGACCTCTATTTGCCTCTGATATGTGAAGTTACAAAAATTTCCAATGATAACTGTGCTCTGCAGAATTTTTTATACGTGATTACAGACAAAAAATAAAAATAAAAAAAAACATACAAGCTGACTAACATATCTTGCAAAAACTTCGTTTTGGCAAGATAAAAACTTGATGGACAGGTTGGGTGTGAGACAAGGACGAATTGATTCGATTTTGGCGAAGATCGGAATTTGGATCTGGATATGAGAATTATTTAAATTTTAAATTAAATTGAGAGATAGGGCCAAAAACGATGCATTGCAAGATATTTCGAAAATGTATTTGGACCGATATGTTCTCGTAAATCAGGCAGTGCATGGCGGAAGTGTGCACTCTTCCGAGAGCCCATCTAGCTGGACACTTTGACCTTGCAGGGCTGCAACTGGATTGTGGCAAAACTTGTTTGCGTGTCATAATATGATGTTGGCATGCACTAAAGACAGCATGTTGGCTGTATTTTATTCCGTTGATAGAATGGTAATGACTTACTTTCGTTGAAACGGTAATTGTTCAGTTCCTTGCATAGTCCTGTAATAATCGCTGAATTGGATGAATTTTTTTTTTTAACCCGACAGATGACAGAGGCAGAGTACCATCCGCCCCGGCATCTCAGCTTCAAGCCGGATCACTCAGCAGAGACCCAGCACTTGCGGAACCTGCTCTGGGAGCTGGCAAATTCACGGCTGTCACAGACCGATTGGCACCGGCTTGCTCTACACTTTGGTTTCACAGAGAAGCATATTGAAGCCATCGAGTGCCAATGGATCGGTAAGCCAACGAAAGTTCAGTCACATGGAATTGCTTAAACTTTGTTGGACATTAGCAGCAATATTGATAACAAATTGCACTAGATATTTCTAAAAAAAAAAAAAAAACGTATTTATATAACATGTCGCACTTTTTGCCAATGCATACAATGTGCTGGAGAAGAAGATCTGGCAGCTTAGAAGGGAAGATCTGGCAGGGATGCAGATTTGAGTATCTCGGTGGAATAGTGACCGAGGATGGTAATTCAGAGGCAGAGGTGTGCAGGAGGATACAGGTGGGTGCATGTGCATGGAGGAAAGTGGAGGGACTCGTGGCAGACAGAAAAATATCAAGGAAATTCACCATGAAACCTACCTTTCCCTTTGCTTTACTTGTCTTTTTGCTTAAATAATTGTAATGACTGAGTGGTATTCTAAGATGTTTGTTCGTTTTCAAGCCATGGCGATAGGTGACAGTGGTCTTTATTCTTTTTTTTTTCAGTGATGGTCCTTTTTTCGGCCTTGGAGGAACAGGCCGTATTTGCTAGATTTAAATGCATAACAATTTTTTTTTGTATTTTGCATGACATCGCATTGTTTCTCCTTTTCTGTGTAATCCGTTTTAATTTATGAAATTATTAAATTTCATTGTAAGAGCTTGGAGCGGTGTTCTCTTCTACTGTATATAAAAGTGAATGATAAGTTGTTTGTTTGCGATGCTACTCCACTGAGCTTCCAAGGTTAATCAGGCCAAAACTTTACATAATCGTTTTTTCTACCATGACACACCTTACTCGGGGTTTTAAATGTCATTTTCTCACAATTCATAACTTATAAACGCACGAGCCCACACCTGTCCCCATCTCCAAGGGTAGATCCATATACAAAATGCTTTATAAAAAGCCCAAATTTGTTTGGATTTCAACCCGAACTCTGACCTAATTGATGAGATGGTGAGCTCTGATTGTCAAAGAAGGTGTCAGATTTTTTTAATTTAAATTAAGCTTTTCTTTTCTTTTTTAAGACATTACAACGATTGATAAGTTCGGTGAAGGTGTCATGTGACCTATCAAATCACAAATTATTCAAAAAACAAAAATAGCACAAACAACCTGTACATAGATTTAAAGGTAATTTTACTGCTCATCTTACGACATTACTCTCAAGGGTAAAAGAAGAGTTTGTAGGAAAAAAAAACAAAAGGTTACCATCTTGGCTACCTTCTCCTAATATACACCCTGCAAAAATTCCTTTGTGGGAGGGAGGGGTGGGAGGGGGCAGTAAAAAAATAAATTAGGAAATTGAAAAAGTTTGATTTTTGTTAAACATATTATATTATCACATGCAAGTAATATCCACTTACCACAAAGAAAATATGCAGGAAACATTTTGTGGATTTTTATGCAGTAAATAATAATGAATTATTGAAGTAACCAACACTAGTTACATCAATGTGAATTACAAGAAACCACAATAAAAGTTGCAAATTCATGAATATGTGAAATTCGTTTTCATCAGCTTCATTGGCATTTCATATGCAGCCTGTGGCTGCATCATCCTTGGGAGAGGGGCTGTACCACTGATTCAGTGGCCCCTGTTCCCAGTAAGCTGGTACTCATTTTACTGACCTCGAAAGGATGACAGGCTGAGTCAACCCACTTGGTGTTATTTTACGGGTTTGACAGAGGCTTAAAAACTCAAGAACCTCAGATCTTAAGCCAGTTACCAGCTTCATAAGCTTGGTCCCTTTCTTGGAAGTCTGAGTGGGTTCAGAGTGGCACCAAGGAAGCAACTTTCAACAGAACAGCGTGTGAAGATCCAACTATGCGAGAAGAAAGGAACACTATGAAGAACATTGCAGAAAAGCTGAAGATTTCCTCCAGTGGTGCGAGGTACACTTTACAACGCCCAAAAGAAACTCACTCGGTGCAAGACAAGAAATGACCAGGAAGACCCAGAAGTACCTCTCCAAGACAAGACAACCACTTGAAGTTGCTCAGCTTAAGCATTAAAAGGAAATCAAGTCAGCAGCTGAAATTAAATGAGAGCAGGTCTGAACATTAACACCTCGTGCACAGAAGGTTTATTGCAGCAGGTCACCCTGGCAGACTTACAGCAAAGAAACCACAGAAAAAGGTGAAAAGACTGAAAATTTTAAGGTAACACCAAGATTGGGTGACTGAACAATGGAATCAGGTACTCTGGTCTGATGAATCAAAGTTTGAACTTTTTGGATTGAAGAAATGCCAGGTCATATGCTGAAGACTTGGAGAATGCAGATAATTCACTGTATTCTCTCTGTTGGTGGTCAGTGGGTTGGTGGTCATCCCTGATGGTCAGGTGGGCAATGTTATATGCTGAGATAAAAAGCTATCTTGCAGTGCTTCAATGAATTCCTGGATCGGGTGGTCAGGTGAAGCGTTCACATGCCAGCAGCTCCAATCTATAACTGGGTAGTTGTAGTCCCCGGTGATAACTATATGAGGCTCCGACCAAGCACCAATGCCTCTTAGTCCAGGACCTGAAAAAATTAAATCGTTCAACACTCCCTACAGAAAAGGTTTGACTTGACAGAGTGGTAGAATAGACCCTCTAGAACACCTCCAGGTAGTATGTGGTTTCAAATTGTGGTATCATTAAAATTCTACAGGCCATTATACATACCAAGGGTACTTACCAAGAGGGTCACTGTGGGCTAGCAAAATTAAGGTGAGGGGTAACGTAAAAATGAATATCTTTGTCGAGACTCAACCAATTTTCAATATTGAGGTATCATTGGCTTCATATTATAATTCTTTCAGAATATGTACAGAAATGTCGATATTCATTCAACTGTACAACCATAAGAGGTAAAAATCACAAGCAAATCAAATATTATGAGCTTTTTTATATTTTCGGCATCTTTTAGAGCATACAAAGTTGTCAAGTCAAACTTCTGTCGTGGGTGTTGAACAATTGAATTTTTCACAGGTTCATGCTGCTGGACTAAAAAAAAATGCTGTGTTAGTCTATTTTTTATGAAATTCTTATGGACGAGATAATTACAAAAATAAAGTTTTAAAATGTCATGTTAATAATCATGGTAAAAGAGGCTGTGAGTTAACATAGTTGCTTTTCAGTGTCATTCCAGATTGAACATCTGAAAGAATCCTACTAGCCAACTGAAGCAATGGCCAGTTCAGAGAGTCAGGCAGTAGTGCAACTTTTACCTGTAAAGAGACAGAAGTTGACTAACTTTCACAAGTGCATAATTTGTCAGATGGACTCAAACGAGACACTGAGGAAAGCCTGATATACCTCCATACAGACACTTGTTGCAGCACTGGAACTCTGACGAGATGAAGTATACGAATGTTTAAAATCAGATTTTGACATTTTGGCAACCGCAGATGTTAAATGGCACTCAAATTGCTACGAAAAATGGACAAGCAAAGAAAACCTGCGTTACATGCAGAGGAGAAGATCTGCATTCTCACCGACACCAGCAGAAGAATCTAAGATTGGCACACAATCTGAAACAAGTTTGACGGAGACTTCCAGGGTATCCAGGTCCCAGTCAACGTCCACTGATTGGACTATGTGCCTCTTCTGCAAGAAGAAAACACACAGAAGGGTAAAGGAGATGACCATGGTCAGAACTTTACAAGCCTGTGAAACTATTGTGCGACCGCAAAGGGCAATGAGGACATGTTACGGACTACTGGTGCTGTCAGTAACGATCTAGTGGCAGCAGAAGCTAGATACCACAGAGCTTGCCATGCCTCGTACATCAGCAAAGCTAATCTGCAGTATGCTGGCTTCCATGAAGGGAGACAAGAAACTTGTTACGGTACGGCATTCAAGCAATTGGCTGAAGATATCTCTGATGACCTGAATGGTGGGAAGGCCTTTGATATGACAATTCTTCTGGACAGATACAATCATTTTCTGTGCGGACAGGGAGTGGCAGTCGACAGCTACACTACCCAGCGACTCAAACTTCGACTAAATAAACACTTTGGAGATGACATTGTCTTCCATAAGCCATATGATCTTAGTAAGTCCGAGCTTTTGTACTCAAGCTCCATATCCCTTAAAGATGTCATCAACTCTGCCTCTCAGTGTAACACCGCAACAGCCACCGGTGTACCAAGAAAACAGCCCACAACAGCGATGGATGATTGTGACAGGGTGAGTCTGCTGTACAGCACTGCGAAACTCATCAAGTCGGAGATCAATGAATGCCAAAGCATATCAGTCCGACCACCTAATATCATGGATCTAACCCTGACAAAATCCAAATCTGTGATACCAGACAGTCTTTACTGGCTACTATGCTGGGTTATTGCCAAACCAGAAAAGTAAGATGAAGATGAGTTTTCAGCACCAGAATGTCGCAACTCATCAGATGAAAGACGCGTTTTAATGTATGTGCTTCCGTGCTCTGATGATGTATGTGCTTCCGTGTTGCTATACACTAGTAAAAGACGAACGCTAAAAATAACAGTTGCAGTTTTCTTTATGCGTGCCTCTGTATGTATATGAATTTCTGCAGAACAATACTTTCTTAAGCGTTTGATTTCCAAAATGTATACATACCGGTAGTAATTCAGAAACATCGTTCACCTTCATATGAGAACACAATTAAAAATGTCAGAAAGTTTGAATTAGTGTGATATTTTAGCTTTGATGATGCCATGGCAAAGGCCATTTTCAAATAACTGTACATGCTCTGATAGAGAATTATAATAAGAAGCCAATGATAACTCAATATTGAAAATTGGTTGAGTCTAGACAAAGATATTCACGTTTACGTTACCCCTCCCCCTAAATTTTGCTAGCCCACAGTGTCTCTCTTGGTAAGTACCCTTGGTATGTATAATGGCCTGTAGAATTTTAATGATACCACAATTTGAAACCACATACTACCTGGAGGTGTTCTATAGGGTCTATTCTACCACCCTGTCAAGTCAAACCTTTTCTGTAGGGGGTGTTGAACGAATTTCCTTATTTGGCCTCATATGAGAAATGGCTGCTGGACTATCTCAAAAGTTCATTTAATTGATCCCCATTAAAGTAACTACTTGATGGACAGCAGTAAACACATCCCTTGAAAAGTGTCTCCCTTCCGTACAAAGTAACAGAACACCAAACAGACTTGCTGAAATGAGATTCAACATCCATTTCAATCCTGTGCAACTTTGTCTTTACATCTATTTTACGATTAAAGCATACACTTCACTATCTGTTGTGGAGAGCGCAGATCTG
Source organism: Eptatretus burgeri (assembly GCF_056783735.1). Lineage (NCBI taxonomy): Eukaryota > Metazoa > Chordata > Myxini > Myxiniformes > Myxinidae > Eptatretus > Eptatretus burgeri. The sequence continues at coordinate 13,159,006 of NC_140972.1, forward strand.
CGATATCGGTGTCAAAATGGCACCTTTTGCTTTGATATGTGGAGATTACCGCCTATGTCCCTTCTAGTGGTGAAAAACCCACAGCATTTTGCAGAGAATCCACAAAAACTGCCAACATGTTCAAATGCTTCGACATGAGCAAGACTGCTCAAATTTGCACGCACACACACACACACACACAAATGGAAGTGCTCTTTTTTTTTATTTATTTATTTTTTTTTTTTTTTTTGTATACCTTGGTCGAGGCTCGTATGAGAGCGAACACACAACTCACAGCAAGGAGGCATGAGACAAGAGGGGCGGGAGTGGAAGGGACAAAACATTGGGGAACAGACACAGGTGAACTGTGGAAGGGAGAGGGATGGGGATGGGACGGGGAACATGGCGAGGAGAAGATGGACATTACAGGGACTTTCAGGAAGGAAAGCAGGAGAATTGAAGGAAGTGGGCTTGGGTGGATTATCGGGGGTAGAAAAGATCGAGGATTTGGATGGGGGAAGATAAGAGGTGGTGGTGAACAGCTGTTTTGAAAGCCTGGAGGAAGAATGGGAAAGAATAGAGTGAGGAAGTTTATTCCAAAGGCGGGAAAAAAAGAGGAATGAAAGAGTGAAGATGAGCAGTGATTCGTGATTTTGGTAGTTTTACCAGAAGGGGTTGTTGAGGACCTTGAGCGCCCTGTGGAAATGTGGTTGGGACAAATCGCAGAGGAGCAGGGGGGGGTAAGGCTGGAGAGGAGTCGGTAGAAGACAGAAAGACCACCCGACTAACCTGCGGTGATTGAGTGAGAGGCCCAAAGACTCAGCTTCATTGCGGGAGATGCCAATGATCTTAAAGCCCTGGTTTCGACAGCGTGAAGTCGAGAAAGGTGGGAGGCAGGAGCACCAGCCCAGAGGGGAGAGCAGTACTCCATCAGGCTACGGACAAAAGCTTTGTAAGTGGTCAGGAGCTCAAGAGGGCCGAGGAAGGACTTTGCACGACGGAGGATTCCCAGTCGGCGACTGGCTTTTGAGGCAAGGTTGGAAATGTGACTTTCCCAGGAAAGGTCATGGCAGATAGTGAGACCCAGAAGCTTGAAAGAAAAGACTTCTTCCAGAGGATTGTTGAGAAAGTGGATGGGGGGGTTTTGTAAACGGTCCTTTCGAAGAGACATAGTGAGAGTGTGAGATTTGTCTGGATTGAAAGACATGTTCCACATGTTGGACCAGTTTGTGATTTTATCCAGATCTGCAGTGAGCGAAGAAGCTGCTGCTTGCCGGTCTGAGGGATGACAGATGGTACGGCAGAGGGTGGAGTCATCGGCAAAGAGAAATAGAGGATTTTCCAGAGAGTCCGAGAGATCATTGATGAAAACCAGAAAAAGAACAGGGCCCAGGACGCTACCTTGAGGAACTCCAGCCTGCACAGGAAGAGGGGATGAAAGAACTCCATTTAGGGCCACACGTTGACTGCGACAGGAGAGGAAGTCTGCAAGCCATGAGTGGAGATGGCCTTGAATACCATGGGAAGAGAGTTTGGTGAGTAGGGCAGGGTGCCAGACTGTGTCAAAAGCACGTGATATGTCCAGGGATACGGCTCTCGGATTTCCTGTCTGGCATTGAGGACCTCCATCCATTGATGGGAGAGCAGTAGCAGCATATCCAGGGTAGAGTGACCTGGTCTGAAACCAAATTGATGATTGGAAATCAAGCCATTGGAGAAGAGGAAGGATTTCATGTCTGAAGCGATGATGGATTCCATAACCTTGCTGATGATTGGGAGAAGGCTGATTGGTCTGTAGTTACAGGGATCTGTTTTTGCACCTTTTTATGCAGGGCAGTGATGTTAGCAGATTTCCAAGCAGATGGCAGATGACCTTGGGAAAATGAGAGGGTGAATAGAACAGAGAGAGGGTGAGCAAGAGCAGAAGAGCAGGCTTTGAGGACACGTGGGCTGATGCCGTCTGGACCGGTTGCAGAATCTGACTCGAGGTTTGAAAGCAAGCTCTCCACCTTGTCAGGAGAAAAGGATACAGAGTCCAGGGACAGTTTGTGCGACTGGGTAAAGTGGGTAGAGATAGTGATGGGTTTGGGACACAAGATTTAGCTGCAAACACCGAGTTTAGACATTCAGCTTTATCACGTGTGGAATCAGCAGTGCGGCCATTTGAGGTCAGGGAGGGGATGGAGGGGGAACATACACCAGAAACAGATTTGATTAAATGCCACCAGGATTTTGAGGAGGGAGAGAGGTTTGAGAGTTCAGACTTGAGATGAGAAAGATGTTGTTTTCTGGCTCTCCTGAGGGTAGATACACACTTGTTCCGAGCTTTGTGGAAAGAACTGAGATTGCCCTCAGTTGGGTTTGCTTTCCATGAGGCAAAGGCAAGTTGTTTCAGGACAACTGCCTCGCCACAAGCTTCAGTAAACCAAGGGCAGGAGGAAGGGTAAGACAACTGAACACGAGAGGGGATAAATCTGTGCATGAGGGAGAGCAAGTTTCTTTGAAAGAATTCCCAGGATGAGTTGATGTTTGAGAAAGTAGTGATAGGAGACCAGTCTGTAAGTTCGATGGCTGCTCGGAGACCCTGCCAGTCAGTCGGCTTGAGTGAAATGCCAGACTCGACGGCGGTGAGGTGGTTCTCTGATAACAGCCAGAGAGATGTCCACTTTAACAAGGACGTGGTCAGAAGAACCAATTGGAGCGAAGGAAGAGCAGCAGATATTGTCAGGGAAATTTGTCAAAATCAGATCCAGAAGAGATGGAGTACCATTGGTTGAGATCTGGGTCGGGAAGTTGACCGATTGAGTCAGTCCCAATGAGTCACAGAAAGCTTTTGCTGATGTCCCATGGCAGGTGAGAGAGGTACCCACACCTAGCCAACTGGCGTGATGACAATTGAAGTCGCCACATAAGAGGAAGAGAGAGTTTGGATGAGAAGATAGAAGATGGTCCATGTTTTCGGAGAGTGAGGTGTAGATGGAGTCATCACTGTTCGGTGGACGGTACAGTACACATATAACATGAGGTGGGAGTGGAGGGGAAGCCGAAGCCAGAGGTATTCCTGGGGGTGTGGGGGAGTGAGAGCAGTGCAGGGAGAGTGAGGAATAGAATCTTGATGAAGAGAGCAATACCTCCACCAGGACGAGGCTCAGGTCTGTCATACCCGTAAGAGGGAGTAACCAGGGAGAGATACTTGGGAATCAGACACGTCTTGGGAGAGGAAAGTTTCTGTTAGGCAGATAATGTCTGGTTTGTCAGTGGCAACCTGCATGGAAAGATCTGAAAGGTTTGAGCGAAGGCCCCGGATATTTGAGGTCCACACTTTTAATGAAGAGGTAGGGGAGGAGGCTTTGGGTGCAGGAGGTGGAGGGGCGGGGGAGGGTAGGGACGAGGGACGAGGGGGGGAGGTAAGGAGGGTTGCTGAAGGAGTGTGGGGTATTGCAGAATAGCGAGGGAGGGGGCCGAATGAGGAGGAGAAAAGGCTCTGTGGTGCTGGGAGAGAGGGGGACAAGAGACAAGGAAGAAGGCAGTTGAGGATTTGAGGAGGTGGAGTGAAGAGATGGAGGTGAGAGGGCAGTGGAGGGAGGCAGGTTGGTGGATGAGAGGGGGGCAACTTCGAGAAGGAAGAGTGAGGGGATGAAAGGTGGGAGAAAGGTGAGGGGGGAATTTTTGAAAGAGGAGAGAGGGAGGCTTGGAGGGAGAAGAGTGGGATGGTTGCTTTGAGAGTGAGAGTGAGGGGTGAGGGGGGTGAGTTGGCACTGAAGTTGGAAAAAAAGAATGGTTGATGGAAAGCGAGCATCCATGGCAAACTGTGGTTTTTAAAATTTGCCTGTTGTAAACAACATCAGTATGAGACCACTTGCCAAACAGCACAAGCAGCATCAAAACTGTGGATGTTGGGATAAACAAATTGGTACAAAATGTCGGTTTTTCCACTCACGTAGTTTATTGGCTTGAACCATCACAGCCGAGGAGTTGAAGCATCGCACAGCCTTCGCCGGAGATGAACGTAGCACATTTTTTCAGTTGAGAAAATGTTCAGCACCGTATAAAACAAAAGCATATATATATATATATATATATATATATATATATATATATATATATATATATATATATATATATATATATATATATATATATATATATATATATACCCAACAACAACAACACGCTCACCTTCTCCCGATTCTGCTTCTTCTTCCTCTTAACCTCCTCCTCGTCTTCTTCGTCGATTTTTTTATTTTTTTTTTACACTTCCATGACCTAATCTGTTGAACTCTCTCATACATTATTTTTAACTACAAAAACGATCTTATAATGCTTCATCTTCCTCTCTCACACATGTGGTTCTCTTTACTGTTTCACAATGCACTACTCTTCTGCTATTTTAACAGACTGCTCTCATTTCGAGCTCTCCTTCATTCCTTGCCTAAAAAATCCAACTATTACAGCGCTTCTTCTCTCCATGCTCTGAATTCGCCTTCATTGCATCCATCAAGAATTGTATTAAATCGCATCTCTGACCTAAAACTTTTAAAAACCACAGTTTGCCATGGATGCTCGCTTTCCATCAAACATTCTTTTTTTCCAACTTCAGTGCCAACTCACCCCCTCACCCCTCACTCTCACTCTCAAAGCAACCATCCCACTCTTCTCCCTCTAAGCCTCCCTCTCACCTCTCTCAAAAATCCCCCCTCACCTTTCTCCCACCTTTCATCCCCTCACTCTTCCTTCTCAAAGTTGCCCCCCTCTCATCCACCAACCTGCCTCCCTCCACTGCCCTCTCACCTCCATCTCTTCACTCCACCTCCTCAAATCCTCAACTGCCTTCTTCCTTGTCTCTTGTCCCCCCTCTCTCCCAGCACCACAGAGCCTTTTCTCCTCCTCATTCGGCCCCCCCCCCTCGCTCTTCTGCAATCCCCCACACTCCTTCCGCCACCCTCCTTACCTGCCCCCCTCGTCCCTTGTCCTACCCTCCCCCTCCCGCTCCCCCTCCACCTCCTGCACCCAAAGCCTCCTCCCCTTCCTCTTCATTAAAAGTGTGGACCTCAAATATCCGGGGCCTTCGCTCAAACCTTTCAGATCTTTCCATACAGGTTGCCACTGACAAACCAGACATTATCTGCCTAACAGAAACTTTCCTCTCCCAAGACGTGTCTGACTCCCAAGTATCTCTCCCTGGTTACTCCCTCTTACGGTATGACAGACCTGAGCCTCGTCCTGGTGGAGGTGTTGCTCTCTTCATCAAAGACTCTATTCCTCACTCTCCATTCACTGCTCTCACTCCCCCACACCCCCAGGAATACCTCTGGCTTCGGCTTCCCCTCCACTCCCACCTCATGTTTATATGTGTACTGTACCGTCCACCGAACAGTGATGACTCCATCTACACCTCACTATCTGAAAACATGGACCATCTTCTATCTTCTCATCCAAACTCTCTCTTCCTCTTATGTGGTGACTTCAATTGTCATCACGCCAGTTGGCTCGGTGTGGGTACCTCTCTCACCTGCCATGGCACCTCAGCAAAAGCTTTCTGCGACTCATTGGGACTGACTCAATCGGTCAACTTCCCGACCCGGATCTCAACCAATGGTACTCCATCTCTTCTGGATCTGATTTTGACAAATTTCCCTGACAATATCTGCTGCTCTTCCTTCGCTCCAATTGGTTCTTCTGACCACGTCCTTGTCAAAGTGGACATCTCTCTGGCTGTTATCAGAGAACCACCTCACCGCCGTCGAGTCTGGCATTTCACTCAAGCCGACTGACTGGCAGGGTCTCCGAGCAGCCATCAAACTGACAGACTGGTCTCCTATCACTACTTTCTCAAACATCAACTCATCCTGGGAATTCTTTCAAAGAAACTTGCTCTCCCTCATGCACAGATTTATCCCCTCTCGTGTTCAGTTGTCTTACCCTTCCTCCCGCCCTTGGTTTACTGAAGCTTGTGGCGAGGCAGTTGTCCTGAAACAACTTGCCTTTGCCTCATGGAAAGCAAACCCAACTGAGGGCAATCTCAGTTCTTTCCACAAAGCTCGGAACAAGTGTGTATCTACCCTCAGGAGAGCCAGAAAACAACATCTTTCTCATGTCAAGTCTGAACTCTCAAACCTCTCTCCCTCCTCAAAATCCTGGTGGCATTTAATCAAATCTGTTTCTGGTGTATGTTCCCCCTCCATCCCCTCCCTTACCTCAAATGGCCGCACTGCTGATTCCACACGTGATAAAGCTGAATGTCTAAACTCGGTGTTTGCAGCTAAATCTTGTGTCCTAAACCCATCACTATCTCTACCCACTTTACCCAGTCGCACCCAACTGTCCCTGGACTCTGTATCCTTTTCTCCTGACAAGGTGGAGAGCTTGCTTTCAAACCTCGAGTCAGATTCTGCAACCGGTCCAGACGGCATCAGCTCACGTGTCCTCAAAGCCTGCTCTTCTGCTCTTGCTCACCCGCTCTCTGTTCTATTCACCCTCTCATTTGCCCAAGGTCATCTGCCATCTGCTTGGAAATCTGCTAACATCACTGCCCTGCATAAAAAAGGTGCAAAAACAGATCCCTATAACTACAGACCAATCAGCCTTCTCCCAATCATCAGCAAGGTGATGGAATCCATCATCGCCTCAGATATGAAATCCTTCCTCTTCTCCAATGGCTTGATTTCCAATCATCAATTTGGTTTCAGACCAGGTCACTCTACCCTGGATATGCTGCTTCTGCTCTCCCATCAATGGATGGAGGTCCTCAATACCAGACAGGAAATCCGAGCCGTATCCCTGGACATATCACGTGCTTTTGACACAGTCTGGCACCCTGCCCAACTCACCAAACTCTCTTCCCATGGTATTCAAGGCCATCTCCACTCATGGCTCGCAGACTTCCTCTCCTGTCGCAGTCACCGTGTGGCCCTAAATGGAGTTCTTTCATCCCCTCTTCCTGTGCAGGCTGGAGTTCCTCAAGGTAGCGTTCTGGGCCCTGTTCTTCTTCTGGTTTTCATCAATGATCTCTCGGACTCTCTGGAAAATCCTCTATTTCTCTTTGCCGACGACTCCACCCTCTGCCGTACCATCTGTCATCCCTCAGACCGGCAAGCAGCAGCTTCTTCACTCACTGCAGATCTGGATAAAATCACAAACTGGTCCAACACGTGGAACATGTCTTTCAATCCAGACAAATCTCACACTCTCACTATGTCTCTTCGAAAGGACCGTTTACAAAACCCCCCATCCACTTTCTCAACAATCCTCTGGAAGAAGTCTTTTCTTTCAAGCTTCTAGGTCTCACTATCTGCCATGACCTTTCCTGGGAAAGTCACATTTCCAACCTCGCCTCAAAAGCCAGTCGCCGACTGGGAATCCTCCGTCGTGCTAAGTCCTTCCTCGGCCCTCTTGAGCTCCTGACCACTTACAAAGCTTTTGTCCGTAGCCTGATGGAGTACTGCTCTCCCCTCTGGGCTGGTGCTCCTGCCTCCCACCTTTCTCGGCTTCACGCTGTCGAAACCAGGGCATTTAAGATCATCGGCATCTCCCGCAATGAAGCTGAGTCTTTGGGCCTCTCACTCAATCACTGCAGGTTGGTCGGTGGTCTTTCTGTCTTCTACCGACTCCTCTCCAGCCTTGCCCCCCTGCTCTCTCTGCGATTTGTCCCCACCACATTTCCACAGGGCGCTCAAGGTCCGCCAACAACCCCCTTCTGGTAAAACTACCAAAATCACGAATCACTGCTCATCTTCACTCTTTCATTCCTCTTTTTTCCCGCCTTTGGAATAAACTTCCTCACTCTATTCTTTCCCATTCTTCCCTCCAGGCTTTCAAAACAGCTGTTCACCACCACCTCTTATCTTCCCCCATCCAAATCCTCGATCTTTTCTACCCCCGCTAATCCACCCAAGCCCACTTCCTTCATTTCTCCTGCTTTCCTTCCTGAAAGTCCCTGAAATGTCCATCTTCTCTTCGCCATGTTCCCCGTCCCATCCCCATCCCTCTCCCTTCCACAGTTCACCTAATGTGTCTGTTCCCCACTGTTTTGTCCCTTTCACTCCCGCCCCTCTTGTCTCATGCCTCCTTGCTGTGAGTTGTGTGTTCGCTCTCATACGAGCTTCGACCAAGGTATACAAAAAAAAAAAGAAAAAAAAAAGTAAACTACTTAAAAGGTTATTTGTTCACATTCTCCAAATAACTCAAGTACTGTTGTTCTGCAGGAAAGAAATCCCATAAGGAACATGCACACAGAATGCTGCTCATTTGGCTCCATCGAGAGATTGTGACCACCGCAAATCCAATGAAAAACATGTTTGAAGGACTTGTTGTTGGCCTGAGCAGGAGAGAATTGGCCGGTAAGTTTGAATTTTCATAAAATTTGATGACATCGAACAATTATAAGCCCCCAGCCAGGCTGATGCTTGCTTGGGAGCTAAGAATGCGTTTTGGAGCAAAATAATTCCCTAAAGCAAATTAAAGTCTTGGATGTTTGCACAAAACCGTTGCTGACTTTTCACATCCAAAACTTGACTTTTAATTTTAACCTCAAATTCACGTCTTAGAAGTGCCAAGTTAACACACCGAATGTATTTTCAGAGGAATTCAGAAGAAAAGCTGAACAGAAGAGGGGGAAAACGTGCAAGATGTCGTGACAGCGTAACTGCAATGAAAGATGGTGACGGTCGTGGAAGGATTGCCGAAGTTTGTAATCACTCCGAGTCGGTCAAATCAGTCTTTTAAGAGGCTGTAAATGTGCGTTAGCCGCTGGTCACACCAACAATTCACTTTTAAAACTGATGGCCCATTTGTATATCTCCTTCCTCACACACCCATTCCAACCATCAATCCTCTGATCGAGAGGTGATACATACAGGAGCAACATGCTTTAAAACATTCATCAGTATAAATAAATAAAAAATAAGAGTAGAACAGCAATGGAACAATGCTCAATATCAAATAACAAAACAACAAAATCGATCATTGCAGCTTTTATATAATTTAAATACAATACCTCAGAGAATGCATTCAGATCATGTTACATTGGCCAAGGACTTGAGGAATTGGGAGACTTATTTAAACAAGTATCTGCATTGATGTTGGAGAATATTAAAATGTGCAAATAGCACTTGCACGGAACATCAGTGTGCTTGTCTATCTGAAAGGTATTCTGTGCTGACATTTATTTTATGGAGAAACCCATTGCATGACAAGGAGGGATGCAAAATGTCAGTGTGCACACACCTTCGGGACAAGTGTGGAGAAAAAAACAAACAAAAGAAAACAAGAAAACAAGGGCTTTGTTGTGTAAAACTACAAAAGGCACATAGTTAAAACAGATTGGTAAAGCCTCATCACAAGTGAGAAAGAAGACGCATCGGAATGTCGTCGTCCTTGTCACGCAGCCACTCAATGGCTCTCTTGCAGCCAACGAGCTTTTCGACCGTACCCACTGGTCGCAGAATGCGGCCAAGCGTACTGCGGTGGGAACACGAAAACGACGATTCACTCGGAAGATAATGACTCCACAATCTGGCGCACACCAACAGCAAGATACCAACTTGGTATCTCACAAATCAACAGTGAAGAGCATCAAGATCATGATCAGCAATTAATTTAGTTAGAACAGCTTTTTCACAAAAATATGTTAAAGCAACTGGCAAACTCGAATATGATCAGACAACCAGGACATGAGGCCCAAACTAGAGTCTATATTTGCTGAAGCCTCACTCATTCTACACCACATGTTTCAACTCCCCAAATCCAACCATACCTCCACTCTTTTCTCACATCTGTGGAACCACCTTCCCAGAGACTGTTTAATCGTACTCGTCCATCTAGACCTTAAAGCAGGCAATGAGCTCCCACCTCATGTCATCTCCCATCTCTACCTGTGATCTTGTCTACCTCATCCAACCATCTTCATACAAGCTAATGTTCCTCCTCCTCAATTTCCCTGCTTATGGAGTCCAACTTTGGCCCTGCTGTCAACACACTCTTCCATGAATCTCAATCGTGTGTGTGTGTGTGTGCGTTAGTGTGTGTGTGTGTGTGTGCGTGTGTGTGTGTGCGTGTGTGTGTGTGTGTGAGAGAGACAGAGAGAGAGAGAGATAGAGAGAGAGACAGAGAGAATAAAAAAGACCCTCACACTTGCTCGGAGGTTTGGTTGGTGACGTTCGACCAGCACGGAGGTCGTGCACGGATTTTCGACAACAGCCTCACTTACTCTATGCCTTGCAAAACGAGACCCAACCACTTGCTGAGGTCCAGGACGGCTTGTTCTCGTATGTCCTGGCAAAGTTCTTGAAAACTCCTGCATAAGACCATCAGAGCACAATTTTTGAACTTGTGGCCTAATATGACCTTTTCAATTTCTTGCTCTCGAGTCCAGACCTTAAGATTAACATAGTTATTGTCCCAAATACCTACCATATAGCATCACCAAAAATGTCAGACTTGGAGGCAGGAATTGGCTCAGAATAGTGGAAAAAAAAAAGATTGCAGGACAAATGATTTCACAACAGAATCGTCACACACACAAGATTAGTTCAGACATTACAACCTGCCACACAGCACAAAGCGTGCAAGTATTTGCTTTTTGTTCCTGACTAGGTATTTTATCCCCAACATGGTACAACTCTACCCTATGCATATCCTATCTCACTAATGCACCATATATGGCAGGTGTATTAAAAAAAAAAAGTGGTTTGGAAAGGGGAGGCAGGGGAGAGGGGAGGGAGGAGAGATGTGGGGCAAAATTAAACAAAACCTTTGGTGAGATGGGGTGAGACAAATTGGAAATTTATTTCAGTTTCATCACCAAGTTAAGAACAGTGTGCAATACCGGTCGTGTTGCAGTTATGGAGACGGCCGTGGGTCTGGGTGCTTCAGCTTGGGCTGAAGTGCCTCGTGAACAAGGCACGAGACCATGCAAGGGTCTGACTGCCTGCAATTTTAGGGAAAATAGTTAAATCAATATACACACGGCCCTCCCTATTTGCGAGGGAATTGTGTTATGTTGGTTTAATGGGTAAAAATAGGGTTAAGGCTCCCGGATCAGACTGAACACGGCAGTTGGGGCAAATATGATAAATATTTAAATACAATGATTAAAACATTTAAATACAATGAACGGTAAATCTTTCAGAACAATGATTAAAATAAATAAATGACAGTACAGTATACAGAATAGTGCGTTTGTATTGGCTGATAATGTTGGAGGGGAAGTGAGGAAGACTATTCATGACCACTGCGGATGCACTCGTACCCATAGCCAACCTGTCTCACACTTTCCCCTTTTCACAAAAATTAATCATTTTCTTCTACCTCCTTCCAGCAGACTCACCTTTCCAATACATCTTATGTTGAGAGGCCATGGTTAACGGTAATCATAAGCTCACGATAGCAAGTCACGAAGTGTTTACAATTCGGGAATCAAATACAGTCTTGTACAGTATTAACATCTGTGCACCCATCTCTCATGTTCCCAGGTGTTGGTGATTGGGTGGGTGAGAAGCATCGTGGGGGGTTGGGTGATGGGGGCTCACACTATACCAATACTCGTATACATTTAACAAATGGCAAATACGTGGAACTCGCGAATGTAGAACTTGCGGATACCGAGGGTCGACTGTAATCACATATTTTTATCCTCAAGATGTCCTCCATCATCAGGATCATCTCCAGCTGCTTGCTCCTGGTTTAAAGTTCAACATTCTTTCCCTCTACCATTCTTAAAACCACCATTGGCCAAACGTAGCAATTCTGGGGAAAAGTCGTTTTACTTACAGACTGCTGGGAAACTCTTTCAAGTTGACATGCAATCTCGTCATCATCATGAGATTCCCTTGGAGGATGAGAAGCTCTAGGATCTTGTGTGCTCAGGTGAGGATGAGGCTCCAATGTTCCAGGCACTGAGGCAGACAGACAGACAGGCAGTGTTCATATGACAAACATTGGCCACATCAAGAGGGGAGTACATAAAGCATAGCACACGATGATCGATTCACCAACGTACTGACATTCTGCCCTCTCAGTTCATAAGCAAACTGATGCTGGCTCAGCTTGAAATGCAGTAAACGTTTGTTAATAAAGATTGCATTCAAGATATTCCAATGTGCTGTCCTTACTCATTCTTTACATATTTGCCACAAAAAAAAAAAAATGTTGTCGAATCCACTTTTTTATTTATATACAAATGTTAAAACTTATGGATTAGCTAAGGAACAGAGGGTGGTAGGTTCATAGACCAACAGAAGGGATCAGGTGGACAAATGAATCAACTAGAAGGGCATTCGGTCAAGCGCATACCTCCGCCACACAATGCCTGATCCACGAGAACATATCGGGCCAATACATGTTTGAAATATCTTGCTGTACAATACTATATCGTTTTTGGCCCGATCTCTCAATGTTGAAGAATCACATTAAAAATTAAATAATTATCGTATCCAGATCCAGATTTGGATCTTCACCAAAATCGAATCATTTCTTCCTCGTCACACACATGTGTGTCCACCAAGTTTCGTCAGAATCCATCCATAATTTTTTGTGATGCCATGCTATATATCATTTTTGGCCCGATGAGTCAATGGTGAAGAATCACTTTAAAAACTCAGATCTGGACCTGGATTCAGATCTTCATCAAAATCGAATCAGTTCTTCCTCGTCACACACCCATCATGTCGACCAAATTTTGTCTGAATTCATCCATAACTTTTGAGATATGCTGCTCACAGACAAACAAACAAACAAACAAACGGATATTGGTGAAAAACAACTTCCGTCCAACTTTGGTGGTGGAGATTTTAAAAAACACAAAACGCCAAGTCCCTGCATGAAAACCATAGACATCATGGAAGCAGGGAATTATCACACAAAATATCACATACTGCACCTTTTGTGTTTCTGTAACTTCTGTGCAATCCTGAATCTCTTTACGGAATGAGTTGAAAACTGACGGTTGTACTCGGGAAGATTTTAGGAGGTTGACAATCATTCATAGGCCCAGGAGTTCAGAGTTGGGGGGAGCATTCCAAACTTTTCCTATTTCAAGGTGTATTGTAGGTTGCCACCTGATGGAAGCCTGTATTACACAACATAGATCACAAGTGCAGGAATTAACCTGTCCATCAAGATGGGTTCTTTGCTCGGATGTCTAATTTAACAACTGGTCGATTTTTTACCTGATCGTTTGTACTGTATCTCCAACCTGTCTCTGTGAGTGTTATCAAGGGCCATACCTGTCTTAATATCTCTACTCCTTGTAAATTAGGTTTACCTGTGTGTGACAGGTATCCTGCTAGTTCACATAAATTAACTAGATGGTATTCGTCGAATACATACCCCTGCGGTCTTGAGAAGGACTTGGTGTGAGCCAACTCCTTTGTTTTTTTAAGGTTTTTTTTTTTCTTTTTTCCTTTGATCCAATATGGCTGTCAGACAACGTGACCGATGACATATTTATCATACTATATTTCCCATGGGTAGATGATCAATTCGTTAAATTTTGCATCAACCGGTTAAGCCGTTTCTCCTCCGAAGATTTTCCCTTAAATCCAATATGGCTGCCAGACCACGTGACACATGATGGTCATTTTTATGAAAATCCTGATCAAATATCAAATCAATCAGAAGAAAATTGACAATTTTAGAAATTTTGGCCTATGTTGACCTCAAAAATAATTTGTGGCTGAATTCAGTGACCTGATATACAAATTCTCTTCAAATTTCAACTCAGATGAAAATTGACAATTTCAGAAATTTGGCCTACGTTAACCTTTTGACCAATGTTGACCTCAAAAATAGTTGGTGGTTGAATTCAGTGACTTGACATGCAAATCCTCTTCAGATTTCAAATCAATCGGACGAAAATATAGGATTTTAGAAAATTGGCCTATGTCGAGCTCAAAAGAGTGACCGCTATATCACATGGTCATGCAACATGTGGTAAATTTACATTTCCTCCGCTGAATGGTTTTCGATGTAGGATCTTAACAAAATGCAGACACGACGTACGATGTACGCCATATGCCATACGTACGTACGGACGCTACTGATCGCTTAACCCTGCTTTTCACTTCGCGAGTGCAGGGTAAAAGTTTCATTATTGACCGAATCAAGTGCTGTACTTGTCAAATTATGATGTCATGATGAAGGTGTGGATGAAAAATAATTATATTCATGTATTCTCAATTATATTCACTTGTTAAATTGTTGTTGGTACTTTATAAATTTAATTTTTGGACAATAGTCGAATTGGCTGTCAGTAATGTTTTCCTTTTCCCGAGAGTCTTTTGACCTACATAGTGATAAATGAATATCTTACCATGAAAAAGGGTCTTGCTCACTGCATAGAAACAGGGTGACCTGGTTGTTAGCACTGCAAACTTTTGCCATGAGTGTTATTCTTTCCCTCCTCCCAAAAGTGACCACATATTACAGTTCTGAGTTCTTTCGCCTCGTACCTATCAGCTCATCCCGTAGCTGAATTTCCAAATTTATCACCCTCCCATTTTTTTGGATGTCAAATGAGTACAAGAGGGATCGCTTCAGACTTCTAGTTCGTGAAGTTCATTTGAATCTTTCAGTGAATCATTGAATGTTCTTGCTCTGTATATATGAAATTAAAGATTCTCTTTTTTATGCTGATCGATCGATTGTGGAAATTGAGTTATTTTCCACCATTAAGGCACCGATGACATCATCATTAAGATATCTTATTCCGCATGGGGAGTACATTACAATGAGCCACGTTTCCATTATTTCCATGGAGTGGTTTCGGAGATATAGAGGTGCAAATGTCTTCAGTTTTTCCAAGATGGCGCCTGTACCACATGACCCATGACGTCATAATTATTATAAATTCCTACAGGAGGAGGTGCACCTATAGTCAAAATTGTATCAATCGGACCAATAATTGCAGATAATTTCCATTTTTCATTCTGACCGGATCAAGCGTTGCACTTGTCAAATTATGGTGACGTCATCATGAAGGCACCGATGAGATCATTATTAACATATCTTATTCCACATGGGTAGTACTGGACAATGAGCCACGTGTTTCAATTTTTTCCATGGAGCGGTTTCGGAGAAAAAGAGGTGCAAAGTTCTTCGGTTTTTCCAAGATGGCGCCTGTATCACGTGACCTATAATGTCATAATTATCATAAATTCCTCCAGGAGGTGGTGCACCTCTGGTCAAAATTTCGTGTCAATTGGACCAACAGTTGCAAAGAAAAAAATTTCTCATTACTTATCG
This sequence comes from Eptatretus burgeri, assembly GCF_056783735.1. NCBI lineage: Eukaryota > Metazoa > Chordata > Myxini > Myxiniformes > Myxinidae > Eptatretus > Eptatretus burgeri. Next base: position 13,174,225 of record NC_140972.1, read on the forward strand.
AATCAAGCGTTGTACGTGTCGAATCATGACGTCATCATGAAGACGGCGATGACATCATCATTAACCCATCATATTCCCCATGGGGAGTACTTGACAGAGCCATGTATAAATTTTTTCCATGGAGTAGATTCGGAGATATAGAGGTACATAGTTTTTCCAAGACGGTGCCTGTACCATGTGACCTATGAAGATGATGTCATAATTATGACTTTTTAAAAAATTATACAGGAGGTGGCACACCTATATGGAAAATTTAATGTCAATCAGACTAACGGTTGCTGAGAGAATGAATTTGTAACATGCAGACACGTACGTACGCACACATGTACATACATACAGCACACGTACGCGACTGATTGCTGAACCCTGCTTTTCGTTTTGTGAGCGCAGGGAAATAATAATTATTCAGCAGGCAGGTTAACTTTCACGATATACAAACCATTACCTGTTTTCTGAACCCGGATACGAGTCTTGTAAATTTCACGATATACAAAAGAGCTGTAAGGAAAACTGAGAAAGATAAACAAATCTGGGACTGTTGATAATTAATAGAAGAGGACCAGGAAGAAAGCCCAGACTGTCCAAAAGTGACGTTAAGTACCCCAGGGTATGTTCTTTACATGACAGACCATCCAGGAGGGATCTTGTAAATGACTTGGATAAAACTATGGGTGTTAAGGTTTCCTTGAAGTGAGTTGTGTCGACAATTTGCGCAAAGTGGGCTATGTAGGATTCTAAAAACCTTTTCTCATTAAACTAACAACTCATTCTTCATTAGTTCTGCCTTCGAAGGTGGAAGGAGATTACGTTTTCATCCCAAATCTGTCTGTCTCTGAGGAATATATCTCAAACAGTTTTGGATGGATTCAGACGAAACTTGGTGGAGACGTTGCGTGTGCGACAAGAACAAATCGATTCGATTTTGGTGAAGATCTGCACCTGGATACAAGTTTTGTAAAAAAAATTTAAGTGATTCTTCACCATTGACATAACACCATAGATCCGGCCTCTCAGTGGGATACAAAACGTAAACTGTTCAGCCTGACAGTGGTATGCGCTTCACTGAGTGCCATTGTAGTTTACTTGAGTTATTTAAATTGTAGTTTTTACTGCTTGCAGAATGCAATGACAATCCAACATCAAATATATAAAACTTATATTTATCATGTATGCACGTATGATGCATCCCGACCAGTGCTTGCAGTCTGCCAGCATGCCCCACTAGTAAGTGATAAACACAAAGGTGCACCCTGATCCTACCCTGGTAATCTGCTGAGCCCAAATGGGAAGGATCACACCTGAACTTTCAGGCCCGTTGTCATTTTCCTGGAAGATATTCAGCGCCTCCAGGTTAAGAGCACAGACACCTCGCATGAAGGCCTTCTTCATAGTACCCTCATACTGTTCACGCTCATTAAGCAAACGTGTAACTTCTGTCTGCAGCACTTGTTGTTCCTGGACCATCTGCCCACAGAATGGTGGAGCATAACATGCATTTATAATCACACAACAAAACCTTTTGATCGCATACCTCAATGCAATCTCCATTTTTTTTTTTCAAAGCCAAGATAATTATAGTAGACTCAACTTGAAAAATAAATATTTTCAACAAATTTTCATAACTGCAACATAAGAGGGGTTAAAACGCATCAAAATGCACTTTGTAAGAGAATGACCATCACGGCTGAAGTCATCGAGCAAATTCCATGAAACTACATGCCATTCATCATCGTGAAGACATATATGTTGGGGGAAGAAAGAAAAAGAAAAAATAATCATAAAAAACAGGCACAGCCAACCAACAATTAGTATCAGACCCTACTCCACATACCCATTTTGAATTGAATAGGGAGGAAAACACACAGCCCAAGGTGACATCTCCTTTATGATCCCGGAACTTCTTCAGGTCAATAATCCAGATGGGGCACGCAGCGGCCATTCCATATCTGATGTGCTGCTCATCTCCGGCCACTCTCATTTCCAAAAGAATACAAAGGAACTCGTCTAATACTCAAATGCAATTATACAAGCATGAATGGCTTATTTTTTGGATACAAGGTTGAAGCACGTGGAGAAGCTAGAACATAGAAGGGATCAGGACATAACAGAACAAAAGGAACAGTAAAAGGAGAGCAGGGCAGCACACCAACAGCAGTGTTGAGGGGGAGAAAAAAAAAGGAGACTTACAGAAATAAGGGATGGGGGGTAGAATGAAGAGTAGTGGAGGACAAGATGGCTGCAGGAGCAAACTCTGAAGAAAGCAAAACTGGATATTTGGAAAGAGGTGGGCTTCGGGAAGGTGAATGAGGGTACAAAGGATGATGGTTTCCGATGGGGGATGATCTGACATGTTGGGGAACAGCTATCTTGAAGACCTGGAGGGAAGAATGGTATCAAAGAGAATGTGAAAATTTGCTCCACAAATGGGGAAAAAGAGGAACGAAGAGTGGATGTGAGCGTTTCATCAGAAGGGGGATGCTGGTGGACTGAATGCACCCCGCAGAAACATGGGGAGGCAGAGGGTTTGGAGGAGACAAAGCATGGTAAAAGCAGAGGGTCAGGTCAGGTCAGGTATGGGAGCATGTGCCAGAGCAGCATGTTGCTGCGTCCACTTTCCGCCGGTACTCCAGGGGCCTCCGTCTGGACATCATCCAGACAGATGCCTGGACAATCCCTATCTCCTTGAGATGCTGATCAACCTGCTGCAACCACGAGGCACGTGGTTGGATCATTGGTCGCCTCCATTCAAGAAGCTCCCTCGCTGAGAGAATCTGGTGAGCAGGATCAGCATCAGGAAAATGAGCCACGTGTCCATTCAGGAACTCTTCAGGATTCCACAAAGCACCCAGACCCCACAAGTCCCCCCTCAGCCTGTTCGCAAACTCACAAGCTACCCTCTCCTCCTTGAGCTTGCCAACATCCAGTCTCGGCTGTGATGGGACCATTCTCCCGGATTTAAGCTGAAACTTAAGAGTTGCTACAACAAGCCTGTGGTCGGTATTGAGGACTTGAGCACTTTGGTAGACCTTGCAATTCTGGATCATTCTCCAGCAACCACCAACGAGGACATGGTCAATCTCCTTTGCCACACCACCAGCATTGGAATACCACGACCAGCGATGAGCCTGTAGGTGCCGAAACCATTAACCATCCACCCTAAGTCCATGATTGCTTGCAAAGCCAAGGAACTTAGTTAATGCTATTCTGGTTCACAGTTACAGACACATGAGGACTAGCGTTGGAGGACACATGTCTCATGACCATCCCTATCAGTTCCAGTTGATGCATTGATATTCCCCAAGACTAAAAGAGTATCTCACCTTGGGCACTGATCAACCACAGACTCGAGCGTGGCATAGAATGCGTCCTTCACGGTGAGATCACTCGCCTCAGTCAGAGCATATACAGAGACCAATAGCTGGGAGGCTTGGCCAGCAGGTCCTTTCGTAAAGAAACAGTGAGAGTGTGGGTATTCTCAGGATTGAAAGATGTATCGAAATGTCTGATAAGCTTGCAATTCCATCAAGGTCTGAGGAGAAGGAAGAAGTTGCAGAGGGTGGAGTCATTAGCAAAGAGATAGAGGATGTTTTTTTTTTTTTAGTAAAGAGATAAAGAGGAGAGAGCTGTCGACAGATTCGGATGAAACTTGGTGGAAAGTTTGGGTGTGTGACAAACAAGATTTGTTTCGATTTTGGTGAAGATCGGAATCCGGATCCTGATCCGAGATTTTTTTCCGCGATTCTTCACCACTGACTGATAGGAAGGGCTAAAAATGATACTAGTACGATAGTTCAAAAAAGTTGTGGACTGATTTCTACAAAACCAGGTGGATGAGTCGAGTAGGTGACAAGAACAAGCAGATTCGATTTTGGTTCAGGTCTGGATCGAGATCCGGCCTATGAGTGGGATACAAAATGTAAACTAATCAGCCTGGAAGAGGTATACACTCCACTGAGTGCCGTTCTCGTTACCTCCACCACTGAAGGTGAAGGAGGTTATGATTTCACCCTTCTCTGCCTTTGTTTGTCTGTTTTTCTGCAAGATATCTCAAAAAGTTGTGGACAGATCGAGATTAAATTTTGTGGACAGGTTCAGTGTTTGACAACCGGACGAACTGTTTAAATTTTGGTGAAGATCCGGATTCAGATCCGGCTACTCAAATTTTTTAAGTGATTCTTCACCATTGAGAGATCGGACCAAAAACGATAAATAGCACGATAATTCAAAACGTTGTGAATGGATTTGGATGAAACTTGGTGGACAACACATTGGTTGTGCGACACAGAAAAATTGATTCAATTTTCCTGAAGATCCGAATCCGGATCTGATAATTTTTTTCAAGTAATTCTTCACCAATGAGATATCGGGCTAAACTAATATATAGCATGATATCTCAAAAAGTTGTGGACGGATTGGGATGAAACTTTGTGGACAGGTTGGGTGTGTGACCATGATGAGTTCATTTGATGTTGGTGAAGATCCGAATTCAGATCTGGATACGAGAATTTAAATTTTTTAAAGTGATTCTTCAACATTGAGAGGTAGGGCCAAAAAAGATATGTAGAATGATAAATTAAAAAATGTATTGGGACCGATATTTTCTCGTGGATCAGGCATTACGTGGTGGAAGTATGCCCTCTACCGAGTGCCCTTCGAGTATATAATGTTATGCGAAAGGGAGGATCCTAGTCTGGACCAAGTGCTTCGAGGAGATTCGACCACCAGGTAACAGGACCTGTTTGGCTAAGTTGTACGTAATATGTGGACTGAGGGGAGGGTAGTGAGTGTAATCTTTAGGATTGACATGGTCATGTTGCATGTGTTAAACCTCCCTGGAAAGCAGGTGGGGCTGAGCGATTACTTTCAGCCACAAAAAAGGCAAAATGGAAGCACTTCGCACTTGTTAAGGGATGGATTATGAACTGTTTGGCCGTTTTGAGCAAGCCATGACGGCAAGGTGGGAAGCAAAGCAGGTATGGTGAATCTGCCAAGGGCATGAGGTGGATTGTGATAAGCAGCCTTCAGGGGTAGCAACCAATGGGGACCGTGGGGACCAGCCCTGGGCAGATAAAAAAAAAAAAAACTGGCACCAGCACACTCTTTGCCTCGCTGGCTCTCCATCTCTGCCACGGACCAAGGAGGAGGAGAGCACCTTTGTGCTTATGTACCCCGATACAGAACTTGACTCACGTGGCAATGCCTTCTACCCACCAATCGTGCTCCTGTTCCACGGACAAGCCATTGTGCCATTGGAAAGTCCTCGCCCATAAGAGTCTGGTGAGTGGCACCATAGCTGGGTGAGGATTATTTATTCCTTCATCATTGTGTACAAGTTTACATATTTCCCTTTCCCGATACGTGCCTGTCATGTCGCTTGGTTTGTTCCATTCCCCACGTCCCGTCCACCTGTTCTCCTGGTATCTCTTTTTAGGGAAAAATAAAAAAATAAAAAATCTTAATAAGGGGAGGAGATGTTTTCCCATCTTTTACCTCGCATGTGCACTCCACTGCCAAATTTCACTTAATTGGGAATAGCCTTGTAGTCCGTGAGCCAGACAAGATATCGGTACCATCTGGGGGCACCAAACGAAACTTATTTTTTATTGATGGTGTACCCATATACTTCACAAAAATGCATGATGGACATTTCAAACTCACAGCTTAAGTTTTTTTATAGCATAATTAATGTTTTTGCGCAAAATACACAAAATGTACAATTTTGTCATCCATGTTTTAATGCTTAAATGGCTGGACAGGCCAAATAAAAATAAATTATCATAATGAAGTTGTGTTGTGTGTGTCTGAAAGTGATTATACCTAAGAAATATATCAAATATATTGCAATAAAATTAAAATGTGATTGCAATTTCTCTTTGCGTCCTAATCTCTGCGACATCAATAATTGCGCAATATTCATCAATAGCATAAATATTTACTACTAATGGACATGATAACATTTATTGAGAATTTCTTCATATTTGATTAAGTTATTAAGATGAAATAACCTCTAGTTTATTATACTAACATCCATAGTCAAGTTTGTTTTGCAGTCGACAGCTTGTCTTCATTTCACCGATCTTCAATATCAAGTAAGACCATTTTATTCCTGTTATTTTATACCTTTTTGATCTTAAATTTGATAACCTTACTTAAGTCATAATTAATATGCATTTCAGCTGCAGCAAAATTGGAAATTATTCAAGGATCCAGAGAATAAAATGATAATAGAGTGGATACATTTATATGACGATAGTGTACTTTACCAGTTTTTATATTTTTTCAGGTGACTCTGTGACTGTATGGAGGTAACACTCTACAATGATACATGATGGACTCACCGAAGAAAAAACAGAAAATGCAATCATTGAAAGAAAGGGCTTGCATTATTTGTTCCAAGCAGACTTCAGAATCTGAACTGACCAAACCCAGAGATGATGAATCTGTTGGTGTATTACTCCATGCAGCCAACTTACGGAATTTTGGGTCCATCCTGGAACTTAAGGAAGATGAATACGGTGAAAAGTTGTTCTACCACAGAGACTGTAGATCTGATTTTACACACAAGAAAATGCTTCAGAAGTTCCAAGAACCTGACTCTGAGCCGGAATGTTCCACCAAAAGGAGAAAATCTTCTCGTGCTCCTTCAACGACATCTCGTGTCTTAGACCCTGTATGTATCTTCTGTGAGAAGGAAAGCAAATATGTGGCTGGTTCGAAAACCAGGGAAACACTACTACAGTCCAGAGAACTCAGGTCAGATGAAACAGTGAGAAGTGTTGCTCAGGCCAAATTGGATCAGAGAATACTTTGCCATCACATCCAGAGAGTTGGTTGCTGCCGAGGCTCATTACCATAAATCATGTTACCGCAAATACACCCGTGTAGCAATGGAGAAAACATCAAAAGTCACTGAAGATGATGACGCTTATCTGGCAGCAGAGCGGGAGGCCTACCTTCTTCTGTTCAAGCATGTGTGCAAGACATTATTTGTTCAACCTGAAGTTGTCAGAATGATGGAACTGACTGAAAAGTTGTTGAATTTCCTGCACGAACTTGGCATCAATGATGTGAAACCCTCTACGAAGAAACATATTCGCCGGAAGCTAGAATGTGGATTCAAGAAGTCACTTCATTTCGTCTCTGATGATAAAGGAAAACTTCTTGTATAACCAGATGGCCTTTCCTTGGAGCAGGTAGTGGTCAAAATGATGAAGGCCGAAGAACAACTACAGGATGCAAAGCACTCAGATGATATTGAGAACATTGTCAAACTTTCTGCGAACCACTTGAGAGGACAAATTAAAAACATGAAAGAAAAGCCTTGGCCTCCACATCCTGCTGAACTGAAATCTGGCTATACTGAATTGCCAGAATCTTTAAAGATGTTTCTGAAACTGCTACTTCATGGAACAGAACAAGATGGAACGCAGAAGGTGGAACGAGTTGTCCAATCGGAAGGTCAGGATTGTATCTATGCTGTCAGTAGAGGAAAAGTCAACCCTGCTAAACACATATTGCTACCATGGGGTGTTAAGTCACTGACAGGAAATGTTGAGCTCATCAAAATGCTCAATCGCCTTGGCCATGGTGTTTCCTACTCCAAGCTGGAAGAAATAGACACTGCATTGTGCCTTCAAAAGCAGATGAAAGAAGCAGACCGAGGTATAGTTCTACCATCATCTTCCCATCCTTGCATTCCCTCCTCACTTGCCTATGACAACATAGATAGGCTTGAAGAAACTTTAAGTGGTGGAGGCACATCACATAGAGTGAATGGGATCATGATTCTTAAGGTCTTGGAAGAATTCACATGTTGTCTCGACGTAAGCCAGTCAGAAATCTGTGATGTGAATGAGATGCGATATAAACTGTTCCGTGTAAAAGATGGAAACGTAGAATCTGGACAGTTGCCCCCCTGACAAAACTGTCTGCATATACATGCAACGAGGGCCAACTATCAGGCTGCCATCTGGCACAGAGCATTGCAGGCAGACCCAGAAGTCCCAAGTCCGCTGGAGAACAAAGGCTGGTCCTTGGGTGATGACGGAGAACTTGTTTTCAACTGGATGACAGCTGCACCAGCACCAGACACAGTCTTGGAGTTCCTGCCTTGCAAATGCAAGAAGTCATGCAAGTTGCCCACCTGCCAGTGTATGGTGGATGGACTGCACTGTACTCAGGCCTGCTTACTGCAGGAATGTGAGAACATGAAAGACGAGGAGGTCCATGCTGAGCAGGAAGAGGGATCTGATGGTTCGGACAGTGACAGCGATAGTGACACATTATAAACAATAATCAATATCATTTGATGTGATTCAATTCATGTAATTCTCTCGAGTGGTACATCCTATGGAAATGGACTTCTGTTTTTCATGTTGTTGGTGCAGGCATGAGAGTGAGTCTAAAAAAAATTAGCTGAAAAAAAGCGATGGGCCGAGGCCGAAGGCCGAGGTGAAAAGAATTTTAGGCCGGGGTTCGGGGGCCGCCCAGGCCCCCGAACGCTAAAGGTTCCAGGTGTTCTCACCTGCATTTCCTGGTCCCTTTTAAGAGGATTGTGTATAGTGTTGTCCTTGTTAACAGGGTAAAAGCACTGAAGACAATCATTGAAGACATGAAATTCATCTTGCAAATTATTAATCAATGTTGTAATGTAAATTGTTGTCAAAATTAATTGTACAAATCATGAATCAATCTGGAGGATAATATTCTTTCATTGTCTTTATAGCAAATTAAACAAAGTTGACAATAATTGATACCAAGTTGCATAATAAGTGGACAATAATTGATACCAAGTTGCATAATAAGTTTGCATAATAAGTTGACAATAATTGATAACAAGTTACACTAAAAGTTTGCATAATAAGTTCACAATTGGTAACACTGTTGCATCCACTAGTTGTTGAGTTATTGAGTCGATAATGTCGACAGGCGCCTAACCACTGAACATTGTTCACTTCTTTGTCTTTTGGTTCAGGTTGTGCTTTTTCTTGCTTGCACGTTGGTGGGAAAGTCTTGCTTTCTTTGCAGCCTTCTCAGTCAGTTCTTTGGTCTTGCGCTTGGTCAACTTACTGAGAGCAGCTGCACCCACTTCTCGCCTCCTTTCTTCTTCTTCTTTATCCCTCCTGTCTGCCAGTTCTGCCTTGTAGGTTTTGTAGGCTCCCCTCATTTTCTTGCACAGGTCTAGGTCTATGGGACTGTGCAGTTTGTCAGTCCGACTGTAGTACTCCACTGCAGTTTTTCCTGATAATCGAAGATTGTACTTGACACCCATCACTGCGCTGTCGGTCTCCATGTTTAGTCGGTGTGATCTGACATCCAAGACATCTTCCATGAGATTGAAGGCACTCTCAACTTGTGGCCCATGGAAGTAGGACAGCAGAGCCTTCACCATTCTTGAGAGAAGGGGGTACTTTCCACCTTCAAAGACCTTGGTCCACCAGTCGTCGATGCAAGCAGACTCATCTTCCTGAGCTGGTGGCAGGCTAGAGTCGATCTGGAAACTCCAAACCTCCAGTTCAAAGGCATCACATTCCTCTGGTGCAAGGACATTTGTCACCAGGCATGGCAACTTCAGGAGCTGCTCCTGGCTGACAGTGTGCCCTCTGCTGAGTGGATCAATTGCTGAGGCACTTCTGAGGACAGCATTATGCAGGGGAATTTCCTTCTGGAGGTACTTTCCACATGTCACATAGGCCTTCTCCACACTCTGCAAGAAGTCATGCACTTCTCCATCTCCACTACGGGCAGTGTTGACAATCTCAGACACACCAACTCCAAGAAACATCTTCACTTGTAGCAGGTTGGCTTTCTCATCCAGGTCGAGGGTCTGAAGTCTCTTGCCTGAGGATGGCAGCTTCTCAGGTTTGACAAAGCAGGCCATGAACTCTCGGACAAGGTCCACCTGCTGGTCATTGAGCTTGTGGATCAGTGGGGCCTTCATCTCAAACAGGAGGACGTACTTCTTCAGCAGCAGGAACACCGATATATAGAACATCAATATCAGTCTCATCAATTTCTTCTTGTGGAAGACTCGCTGCAGTATACGCTCCTTTCGTGCCTTGCCATCTTTGGTCATATTCTTCTTCTTCAGAACATCATGGATCTGGCGTATTCTCTCCTTGGCTTTTGTGTCTACGTGCCTGCGATGGTAGACCTCCACAACGCGTGACAAGTAGTGTGTGCGATCATCTTGAGAGAGGAAGCCAAAGTAAAAGACAACAAAGGCATCCCACAGCCGCACAGTGTCAACACTGACATCATACACAGAGAGCCACATGTGACTGACATACCGCTCTGGCATGGTATACCTGACACCAATCAGCACACAGATTTCCTGCAAGAACTGCTTTAAGTCAGGTGACCACTTGAAGTCATTGTAGATGTCAGAGAGCATGCGCTCTGCGAAGTTGGCGAATGGGTCGCTCAGCTTCTTGGACGCATTGTGAGCATGGTGACAGGAGTCCCCATCTATGTCCAACATGTGTGGGGCATTGTTTTCCCTGATGCGAGCTTCGACTCCTGACATGGATCCCCGCATGACTGAGCAGGAGTCCATGAGGATGGACATGCAGTTCTTCCACGGTAGCTCATACTTCTTCAACAAGTCAACCAGTTCCTGGTGCAACGAGGCACTGTCCACTTTGATCACAACAAGGGACTCTAGATGCTGCACTATGACGTGCTTATGCAGTGGGTTGTAGTAACTGGCCAGGCCACATAAGACCCTCTGATGGTTTGTGCTTGTTGACTCATCAATGTTCAGAGAGAAGTATTCCCTCTGCAGTGCTGATATCAACTGGTGATGTATGGTATGTCCTAGTCCAAACCTAAGCTTGTAGGAAGCAGATGTCCTGTCCATTGTGAGCTGACCAAGGGCCTTTGCATCCAGGTTGAGTGCTTTGGCCAGGCTTATCAGTTCAGGGGCAAGGCTGATTGGTAGAGAATGCTGTGCGAGGAAGGCAAGGACCATGGCTTGAGCATTGGATACCCTGTCACCTATTGTTACAGCAGGCATCGGTGTACAGGGGATGGGGGCAGTAGAAGCAGCAGTGCAAGAGGTAGCAGAAGGTGAGGAAACACCTGGAGAAAAAGCAAAACCCAAAGCCAATGCAGAGTAAAAAAAGAAAAGCCAATCACCATTTATAATAAGTGCTTCAGAAAGTGAATACAGTGACCGGTACAGTGATTACACTAAGCCTCAGACTATTAGTCATTGCCAGGTGCTATTGGTGGTAAACAAGATTGACCCAATTCTGAGTTGTGGCTTGCTTGCCAATTAACGTAATTTATTACTGTAGTGAAAGTGCACCACACCACACCACACTACACTACATTGATAGCATAGATGTCTACTGTGTACATGTATACTGATAACTGTACATGCATAAAGCCCAAGGCTTTATTTACTAGGAAGACTGTTATTGGATGCCCGGATTCTCTGAATATCATGATGCTTCTTGCTCTCCACATGGGATTCCAATGACTGGTACCCACTGTAGTGTCGTGGTAGGGACGCTTAGCAGGCAGACACGAGCGGGGGACAGTCGAGCCCGGCTTTGTTGCACAAGCGGGAGCGCGGGCGTACTTTGCCCACAGCTCTCCTTTATTATGCATTCAGTACACACACAAGCCGTGGCGACAACGGCATCCACTACGACACCTCAGGCGGCGCGCACTCCTTATATCCCTGGCAGACACGATGCTCACGACGACCACTCCCCCACCACCATGCCCTGCCCCGCAGGCTATACCACACTCCTCCCTCCTAAAACCATGATTATTAAATGACCACCATCATAATAAGCATAAGCAGCACGAAATACCACGGTATCAAAGCAGACAAGGTACAAAAAAGAAAACAGCAAAGTATAAAAGCACATCACATCATATAACGTGTGGATGCGAGCGAGTGAAGCAGCAACGGCCAGGTCCCGAAGACTGAGTTGCACAAAGCACCTACCAAACTCTGACCGCGTTACCGATATGAAGCAGCAAGGCGAGAAGCACAGCAGCACTACGCAGCAAAAACGCCCCCAGGCGGCTCATGCTTACATGGCCTTTGGCGAGGTCGCGGCGACCTCCCGAGCAAACCTCCCCCGGCACCATCAAACGCCTCCGGCCCACAAGGCGGCACATTTCCCCCAGGCAGACCTGAAGCAGATAAACATTCCGAGGCCGGGAGCCCGCTGTCTGGGAGCCGCGGCGCCAGCGCCAGACCCGATTGACCTTGGGTGGGGGCGCTGAACAGCGCCGCTGGCCGGATGCAAACAATGCTCCACAACAACCCACGCACCACAATCAGTTGAGATGCCAACGCATGTCCAAACGGCCTTGAGCGAAAACAGAGAGCTGCGCCCCAGGCGCCAGGCACGTCTGACCTTGCCGAAACCAGATGTGGGGGGTAACGCTAAACAGCGCATCAGCCCTGGTTCCGAGTCGATCTCCGAGACCCACACGGCAGTTAGACGGTAGCAACTCCATTCAAACCACACTTTAACCACAGGCTCGTCATAAATCAATAAGAACATCATTTGAACTATTGCAAACTCATTTTTCCGTACAGCGCGTTCTTTCGACAAAATCCCTGCACCTGACGAAGCAACCACCCGTGGCCTGGGGCAACTGGAGGCTAATAAAACCTCTTTATTTGCCACCACCGCTCCCAAAGCCTCCACATCACATTGACCATACTGCAAAACCCATCGATTGATCTCCGCCAAACCCACTCTCACACAGGAACTGTTGGCATTTATTTCAACAACGTTAAACTGCATCACTAGAGCAAGGAAAAACAAATATGCAATGAACAGCAACCCATAACCCACATCACGAGTCCGTCTCTTGGTTGTCGACTCGATGTTGTGACCCGTGACTTCCTTTAACGCGACGGGCTCGCCGCAACTCGTTGAAACTGCCCGAACAACACAGGCGCACATTCGCGAGATCGCAAACTCATCGCGAGAGCTGGCACGGCTCCCGCTGCTCCCGAACCGCACATCACCGTTGCAGGCAGCAACGAACGGCCGCTCCCGTTGCATCGATGTGGCTCCCGCCGCCAGAACCTCGCCCTCGGGTCTCGACGAAAGCATCGAAGAGAGCACCGACACACCTGGAGGTACGAACTGGAGATCCAGCCCGAGGTGCACCAGCCAGTCCCGACGCAAAAGGACGGGCCCCTCCCCTCGCACCACAAACACCGTTTGTAGGGCGCTTCGACCCCGGTAGAGCACCGAGACGTCGGGCGCCGCAAGCAGCGCAATCGCTTCGCCGGTGTACGTGCGCGATGCGAGGGCAGCACGAGTGGACTCAACTCGACACCCGATCAGTGTCCCGCTCACTCCGACCTCCCCTGGCATCGGCCCTGTCACCATCGGACCAACTGAAACCAGGCTCAACATGGGCAGCATCAGTGCCCCGGTCACCTCAACCTCCCCTGCCACTGATCTTGTCACCTCCGGACAAATTGGAAGCAGGTCTAACACCGGCAGCATCTCCCGCTCTGGGTCGCTAGAATCTCCGTGCCCAGGCTGCAAAACTCGACCCGGGGCGTCACCGTGCACGCCATGCACCGAAAACCATGCCGGCAGTAGGTCTTGACCCGGGACGGAAGGACCGCTTCGCACACCGCCATCTATGACTGTAATGATGGGCGATGACTCTCGGCACACACACCGTAGACGTCCTCGAGTGCTCAGACCGCCGTCCGAGTGATTGCATTGCAACGCTCGCCCACGACCCGCGCCGCAGACCGTGCGCGCGGCAGTGCGCGCCTGGCACATCGCGCTGACCTCCGGATCATCTGCTGCGCACCGACCATCGAGACCCCGGACATTCCTCAGAGCCTGCGCGACGTCCAACGCCGCGCCCGTGCCGAAGTGCGTGTCCTCCGAAGTGCGTGTCCTCGTTCTTTAGCCGTGGCCTTGCAGAAATCATTCCCCCGATTTGTCGTGCCTCAATAAAACGAACACTGAGCGCGGCCGTTGCCCACTCGACGTGGCCGAAGTCGACTCCGACGAAGGCGGGCACGCGTCCGCGCGCCGTGCCCCGACTTCCTGTCATGCCTGAGCTGGCGAGCCTCCTGGCTCCGGAGCCCGTGCGCGTGGCGAGCGAACCTGCGACACGCTCTTCGCGATGCGTACTCCTCCGGAACCTCGAACCGCGCGAGGTGCGCTGAGTTACTCGCTGCCACTCCGAACCCAGCCACCACCCTGCACACGCCGATCCGAAGATCCTCGTCAGCCAACTGTAGTGTCGTGGTAGGGACGCTTAGCAGGCAGACACGAGCGGGGGACAGTCGAGCCCGGCTTTGTTGCACAAGCGGGAGCGCGGGCGTACTTTGCCCACAGCTCTCCTTTATTACGCACTCAGTACACACACAAGCCGTGGCGACAACGGCATCCACTACGACGCCTCAGGCGGCGCGCACTCCTTATATCCCTGGCAGACACGATGCTCACGACGACCACTCCCCCACCACCATGCCCTGCCCCGCAGGCCCGCAGGCTATACCACACCCACGTCCTCCATAAACAATCTCCTTTGAGCACCATGTGCATACAGCCTTTCCTGGCTGGGCTATCTTTTGAATGAAAGCCCCACAAGCCACCGTACCGCATGGCATACGCTCCAGCCATTCCCACTTCCAGGAATTCTAGCAAGTCTTGTCAATTAGTGCAGCCAAACAAGCATCACAATTCCGGGACAGCCTGCAGCGACTGAATGCGGCCATGTTTTAGAAGCGACCTTGGCCTTGCACACTCGGAACACCACACCTCAAGGCTAGCTCGATTAATGCTGCTGTGACAGTTTCAGGAGTAATGCGGCGAGGTGGTCTGAATTTTGTGTTAATGAATCTGGCAATGACGTCAGTGCAGAGTGCTGGGAATCTGTATTAGGGACCTCGGAATACTTTTTTTATAAAGATCGTCGGCGGCGTGAAATCACTCCCAACAATTGACTTAAACCCCCCCCCCCCCATACCCCCTATTTTTTCTCAACGGATTTGTGCTCAACTCAGGAATGTTCCTGGGTGAATAAATTCGCGAAATTCCGCGAATTCGCAGAATTTTCTCATGCTGGTGGTGTCAATAAATACTTGCGAGTACACAATGTGTTTGTTCTTATGCCAAAAATATGACGTTTTTCTGAGTAGACCCCACCTATGTTTAAAAGACTCCACTGAGCTTAAGCTGTGAGTCGCAGATGTCCATCATGGTGCACAGATGCATATAGCTATCAGAAAATCACAATAAAGTTTGGTGCCCCCAGGTGGTACTAATTGGTCAAAATCAGGCGACTGGCTCATGGACTATTGGGGAAATTGTAAGTTGAGTCCGTGCACAGGGTAATTTGTATTTCAATGCAGTTTAGCTTTCCACCTTTCGGCTGTTGGTGGGATCAAAGATCCCGGCATTGAGGCATATCTCGTTTGCAAGCCTCCTATCCAACAATATCTTTGTTATTTGCAAAAAATGAAGATTTTTTCAAGTATATTGATGAGTCGCATGTATTTTGCTATCTGTATATGGCATACAGGCCACAAT
Source organism: Eptatretus burgeri (assembly GCF_056783735.1). NCBI lineage: Eukaryota > Metazoa > Chordata > Myxini > Myxiniformes > Myxinidae > Eptatretus > Eptatretus burgeri. The sequence continues at coordinate 13,189,767 of NC_140972.1, forward strand.
TTTAAACCGAGTTTCAAGAAACCACCAAATGGTGGAGTTGGTCAAAAGCAAGAACAGCCTGGTGTTGGCTCAGTGGTTAGGGTGGTGGCTTGGGATCCTAGGGTGCTGAGTTCAATCCCCGTCGGCCGCTGAATTAATACACCAGGGGTTGACTCAGCCTGTCATCCTTCCGAGGTCGGTGAAATGAGTACCAGTTCCAGTGTGTAATGGGAGATGGGCACTGCATCAGCAACACAGTTGTGCTTCAATAAATGATAGCTACCCCAGCAGCTAAGCTGCCATACGACCACCACAAAAGCAAGAAATCTATTGACATTGAGGTTTAATTTCTATAATCGTTAATTTTCTTCTGACTTATCTGAAATTTGAAGAGGATTTGCATAATTGGTCAATGAATTCAACCACCAATTATTTTTGAGGTTAAATTTGTTTCATGGATTTTGCAAGTATGGTGCTGTGCACAACATTGTTATTGTTTGTTTGTTTATACATGCTTCAAAATCTTCAAAAAATAAAAAAATAAAAACTACTGAACTAAATCCAACCAATTTTTCTACGTTTCCCGAAGGGTACGCGAAGTGCGGTTTCTGTCTGCGTAACATATCTGGGAGATTCACGGTGGGGGGGGGGAGACCCCAACTATCTTTTTGTAAATGTGTATTGTATAGCACCACACAGTGGTACAAATCATCTACTTATGTAAAGAAAATTTAAACAAATTGATAATATGCATTATGGTGATGTTGAAATCTGAGTGATAATCATTTGAAATTTTCAATGTTTTTTTTTTTTCCACTCCAAGCGTAGTTTCAAGCTAAAGCATCCAGCACTGAGCTTTGCAGCAAAGCGAACGTGATTTTTGCTCATGCCATAAACAAGCAGCAAGGTTGGCTGATGAAGGTGATGTTAACTGGTTTCCAAGCAGACGGAAGATGACGTCGGGCAAATGATAGGCTGAATATAGCAGAATGTTTATGAAGTACAACATGCCATCTTTTGATTAGATCTGTCAGCAAAGTGGTGAGTAAAAATGCCGAGTACTATATACAATTTGGAGTACGTGTGTGTGTGACTTGTATGAATTCTTAAAACGCTGGATGGATCAAATGGAAATTTCGTGGTTGCACTTGGGGTGTGCCCAAGGAAGTTTTCGGCATTAAAAAAAATTCAGTCACAGCGGTTTAGGAGGGAGATCCAACTTCTCTATGTAAATGTGTGGTGAACAGTGCAACCTGGTGGTGGGTGGGGAGGGTATTACAAAGTCAGGTGTGGAGATGACATGCAATTTTGCAGTGTATATGTAGCACGGTGCAAGTGCTTTCCTTACCCCTGCCAGAGGGAGGGAGTATAACTCTTCCATAGAGAGGCGTGTGTTTCTTGCAATTTTAACTTGCGGGTGTTTATAGTAACTTTAACTTGGCTGAAAATATTACACCTGGCTAAATAAATGAAAATGAATGAAAATTTAACGTTTCATGGACAAGAGATTCAATTACCGTAGCAATGCGGGCTTCATAATCAGCACCCAGTTGAAGACAGACTTCCCGAGCCCTGGCTTGGCAAGCCTCACTGATGTGTTCCTGCCAGCGGTTCTGGATCAGAGCTCGCCAAACTGCCATGAAGTGCCGCAGGAGAGTGCGACGATGATGCTGCATAGCCAACTTTGTAGTCCAGCCCTGAATGTAAACCAAATTTTGGAATCAAAAATAAACAAGGACACACTGCCCCACAATGGCAAAATAATGTGCAACGGAGCAAGATTTTATATATATATATATATATATATATATATATATATATATATATGAAGTTCTTTCTAACCACTCACTCATAATGAAACAGAAGACCAGGAAGGAACCCGAAGAAGTAAAGAACAAAGATGGAGTCATCAGGAGGAACCTGGATAGGATTCGGGTTCCAGCCGCTACTCCAAAACCCTCAAACCCATCCAGACCCAGCCAAGTGAACCTTACAGAAAAATTTCTGCAAGAATTCACTTCTCCTGAGAGAGAGAAAGAGAAAGAGAAAGAGAAAGAGAAAGAGAAAGATAACAAAAGAAAGGAATAGAGAGTAAAAGAGGTGAAAGAGAAGAAAAAGCAAGAATTACAATTAATAAAGAGAATTATGTTAAAAAAAAAAAATTGGGAAGAAATCTGAAAGGAACAAAGAACAAAGACATCAGGAAGAACCTGGACAGATATATTCAGCAGTTACTCCTCAGGCTCAAACACATTAATGTTTAGTACATTGTAGGTAAGGCTAGAAAATTGAAATTTTGCATACTGACGTAACTCGAAGACAAGATTCCAGAAAAAAAATATCCGAAAACAAAAGTCAGCCAGTGGAGCCTTGCTCTCACTCATGAGGGGGCCATGTCTGACCGATGATAATGGCATGTCATGTGATTTTGCAGGGGCACGGTCACTCGCTGGTTTTTCGGCGAAATTATTCCAAAAGTATCTGTAGGTTTTTGCTGTTAATGCATATTGCACAACGTTTGGAAGTCAGAAATATTCATCATTTACTGATGGTGTACAGTCATAAGTGTTTGAGTGCATATTTAAGTAATGCATGTTCACATATAAAATTTGACCTCTGTATCAGGCACCCTGATTAAAACAAACATTAATCTATGCACATTTACACGGTATACATGAACCACATTGCAGGAAAACCTAAATAAAAAGATCGCTTTGTCCCGGAAAGTTGAATGCAAATAGAAGGCCCGACGTTACAAAACTGTCGAAGCATAGATGAGATTGCCAAACGTAATTATCTAAAAAAAATCAAAATAAATAATCATTGCATTATTCTATGCATTTTTGCATTGCCCTTGGTGGCAAAATACACCAACCAAGGACGCTGACGAGCAAGAGGGATGGAGAAACTCATGTGAGCGAGGATTGCTTGGACAGCAAGGGGAAGAGGCTCAGAGAGAACAAAAAACAGAATATAATTTTTGAAACACAATTTAGGGTTTTTGGAAACGGGGGGGGGGGGAATAATAATAATAATGATGATCACTGGCTCTACAATTTGCAGCGTTTTAACAGCCTTCTGTACAGCATGGTCAATTTATGCTTCGCAGCAGCATTTTTGTCTACGGAGTAAGGCATGCCTTCTTCAAAATCTATCTCCTCTCCGGTCACGCCCCCCCCCCACCCCCTGCTTTGTCTGCAAAATGTCCTCTCACATTTCCGCAGGGTGCTCAAGGTCCGCCAGCAACCCCCTTCTGGTAAAACTACCAAAATCACAAATCACTGCTCACCTTCACTCTTTCATTCCTCTTTTTCCCCACCTTTGGAATAAACTCCCACACTCCCTTCAATCCCATTCTTCCCTCCAGGCCTTCAAAACAGCAGTTCACCACCACCTCCCATCTTCCCCCATCCAAAACCATGATCTTTTCTACCCCCGTTAATCCACCCCAAACCCAGTACCTTCAAAGTCAATCTTGTATACCCCATGTTCCCCTCCCCATCCCTCTGCCTTCCACAGATCTCCTCATGTCTCTGTTCCCCACTGTTTTGTCCTTCCCTCTCCCACCCCTATCGTCTCCTGCCCACCTTGTTGTGCATTGTGTGTTCGCTCTCATATGAGCCTCAACAATGTATACAAAAAAAAAGAAAAAAAAAGTATGCAACATGACATACTGGACTGCACTGTACTATATTTATTGTCAAATCATGAATTGAACTTGGATCAGACAAAATCACGATCTCTCAGACTGTTACACAATGGTTACCAATCCAAATTCAATAAAAGTAACAAAAAAAGAAATGAAAAAGAGATGCCAACTTAAAATGTTGAATAGCCAAAACAAAATTAAAATAAGAGAGCTCTCCATAATCGAGTTGAAAAATACCAAAGGATGATCTATTCTATTACGGGTGATGAACAGTTTGTAGGGTAACTGGAATTGTCAGTTTTGCAATCTTTTTAATGGATTGGATGTCAGAAATCTTCCAAAGTAAGTTGCTGATAGTTAAGGAGTTGTTTGAGGAGTAATAAAAGCCAATTAAAGTGAGCATGACCATTATCATGAAACATTATCGTCTGGCTTCAACCAAAATGTCAAGGCTGAATGTAAACTTTTCTATCATCTCAGGGCATAACCTCATAATGCAAGGTAATCTACTATTTCCCTCATTTTAATTTGAGCAAACTTACCTTTATCCTTACTACAATTCATGGACCTGGTGTTTGTGTATTTGTGTTTGTCATGCTATTCTTCCGACAGTTCTGTGGCAATTACATCCAGACTTGCTACAGAGGATCAGCATGACCCCAATGCAGGTATAGGGGTGTTTTTATCTTTGCCGGGGGCCTTGGGGGGGAGGGGGGTTGGGGGGGGAACAAGTGACAAGACGCCACCATTTACAGGACAGTATTCCTGTCTCCACGTTTTTCAGTGCAGTGAGGTGTTTTGAATGATAATAATCAGTGGTACGTTTTTGCTTCATGCAAGTGACCCAGGTTATTTAAATAGGGGGATTTAACAGCAGATTTCTAGTTTGGTTGCTGTGACAATAGAAAGGTATCGTGGAAGCATTGAAGTGTAACCCTGCTAGGCTGGTAGTCAAAGTCAAGTGGCTATGGCTGTGTAAGAACTACGGCCAGTTTGAATGCCGATGCATATCAAAGCCGCCAACAGAAAAAGAACACAGAACCGTCGGAAAGCATCCATAAATGAAAATTATAAATAAATGAAAAAAACAACTACAGGTACAAAGTACAACACCCCCATGCCAATTAAATAAATACCAAATTCTCCATTGCACGACATTACTGGGGCGCCGACCACCTTCCGCTCTAACTGCAGTACACCATGGGACGGGCTTTGAGGAACGCAATGTGCGAATTCCACTGCAAGCAGGACGAGAATCACTTGACCACAAGTGATGCTCAACCCCTCACAGATTCCTTGCACATAGGCCTCCTTGTCCACCCTTTGTGCACGTGCAGTTTTACACCTCAGCTCCCTGAACAGCTCAGCTCTGCCATTAAGCCTGGCCCTGCGACTCTGGTCAATGGTATCTAGTGTCCCGAGAGACAAGTTTCAAGACATCAACCTCTGGTGAGTTACAAGACATCCACCAGCAACATCAAGGATGGTGGTCTTGAAGGCACTCCACAACTCTTCAGGATTCCCCAAAGCACCCAGACCCCCAAATCCACACTCGGCCTGTTTGCAAACTCAAAAGCTACTCTCTCATCCTTGAGCTTGCCAACAAACAGCCTAGGCTGGGATGGTACCGTTCTGGATTTAAGCGGAAACTTCAGAGTTGCTACAACAAGCCAGTGGTCAGAATTGAGGAGCTGAGCACTCTGGTAAACCCTGCAGTTCTGGATCATCCGCCAGCGACCATCAACGAGCACATGGTCAATCTCCTTTGCCACACTACCAGCGTTGGAATACCAAGTCCAGCAATGAGCCTGTGGGCACTGAAACCATTAACCAGCCACCCCAAGTTCATGACTTCTTGCAAAGTCAAGGAACTTAGTGCTATTATGGTTCACAGTTTCAGACCCATGGGGACAAACACATGTCTCATAACCATCCCTATCAGTTCCAGGCAATGCATTGAAATCCCCCAAGACTGGAAGAGTATCTCGCCTGGGGCACTGATCAACAAGACTCGAGAGCGACATAGAATGCATCCTTCAGGGTGAAATCACACGCTTCAGTCAGAGCATATACAGAGACCAGGGAAATGACACCCAAGGAGTGATGAATCCTTTGTCTCATAATACGCTAGTGACCGGTGTTACCTCAATTATCATTGGAGTCAGCTTATTGGACACAGCTACAGCAACTCTTTGGGCATGGTAACCATCAGAGCGACCAAACCAATAGTAGGTGCAGCCACGTGCGAGATGATGATCTCCGCGATTCAATTGGGACCGACATGGGCTCGACTGTCCGTGTCCGGTGAATCAGGGGTAGCAACCATGTTCCGCTCTTCCTCTTAGCTTCTCATCTTTCTGTCTACATTTCTGGATGATTGATGGTGTGTGTCTCTTGCATCTAGAACCAATTAAGATTGTGTAAGGGGTTTACATGCTGGGATAATTTCTTCTCTTTCTGTCTTTGATCACCATTTATGGTTGTTGTGAATATTGTGTAAATACGTTTTTGAATAATGTTCTTGCAAATACATGCATGTGCTCATTGATTGCCCGAATATAAATACATGATGGCTTTATTGCCTGGTAAACTGTGCTTTCAAACCTGCTTGGTTGTCCTTTTTCTTCATTGGTCTGGCAATGTGTGCACGCATTAGACAGGATGATTGTTCCTCACTGATTCACTCCACTGGTTTAGCTAACATACACCCGATAGTTCGCTCGGCCACAATAAGTAGACGGTTGAGCATTGAGGGTGCAGGCCCCTAAATAAGGTCATTAGGTCACCAATAAGTACCATGACATTGAAGGCGCGAGGACCCGGTTGGACCCAATTATCTCAACTAGCGTCTGCAGTTGCTCAACAACCCATCAGGCCGCAGAGTTATTCATGGCCTGGTGGCCTCAGGGTCGGAGGTCATGGAGTAAGCCCAAGAGACCACCCACCCCCCCCACCCCTCTCGCAATAGCTCTTGACTCCGAACATGCAACAAATTCTTTCCGACAATATATTTTTTTCAAGAGAGAAAGGATTCACAGCCAATACAAAATGACTTGATGCAGTTCTGAAACATTTTAGTGCCATCGGAGCTGGTGCAAATATGTGACCCTTGCAAAGTCAAAGTCAGATCGATACCAGCACTTTCACGATGAAAAGGAGCAATGCACAAACATTATTTATTTTATTGTAGATTTTGATGAACTCTTAAAAACAACTTGGTTTCCAACCTCTTGCTGGTGCCCGATGTGCTGCAGCCGCCATTTGGTGAAATGCCTCATCTTATCAACTTTCTCTTTTTGCTGCTGCAGACATCTTGAAAGGTTGGATATAGTCTGATGATACAACATCGCAATGATAAGATCAATGACAAACAAACTTTTACACAACTATAGATTAGAGAGCATTTTGAAAGTCAGACCAAATTATATTATTGGTGGTCCATTTCTATTTCATGAAGCTAATATAAAGATGAGTCCCATAATAAGGAACAGCACTTTTTGTGGACACTCCCATTTTAAAGAATCTCAATACATAACAAAGAGTGAAATGTAGAATTTGTGTTTTCAATTCTTAAAATCTCAGTTGATCGAGCATCTATAATAAGAATAAATGTCAGCATGTGTCAGTCAGTCAGTGAATGCATCTCAATAACTCCAAAACTATGAAACGTAGCAGCCCAAAACTTTGCATGCCAAGGGAAGTCCAAGGGAGTGCATAAATGAAAACTGGGTATTTGGGTAAATTTAAACGTCCCTTTTGAAGAAAATTTATAGCTTACCTTCATGAAAGGCTTATCGATGGTCAACCTAACTTCACTTTGCAGGGGGTCTTAGCCGCCAATTTGACTCAGCCTACTAAAAATGCCTTGTATTGGAACAGGTCGTAATGGTTTCTGTATGATAGAGCTTCATACCTACGAATCGCTGTATGCATTGCTAATCACTTACCAAGCCAGCCATTCCTTATCAACTAATGTTTGTAAGCCATGGTGATACAGTACTTGCTTTAACCGTTTCAATGGAGTGCTTGCTTGAGTGCTTAAGCCACTTGGTGAGCACTCTACAAACTGCTTGGTTTGAACCAATAATTTTTTCAATTTCCTCCACATGACAGACCCAGATTGCATATATTACAAAGTATTAAAGAAGTGGGGATTGGTTTGTCGGATCTGCCGAACATTTTTGGCCATTTGAACCAGAAGCATTCCCGACTCTAAGGCGGTTCTGAGATTTTTTTAAAAGGGAGTGGGAAATCCACGCAGTGCAGTATTATGAATTACCGAAAGGCTCCTTCATTCAAGTGACGCTTATAGAGCCCCGTGGCTTTGAAAACTCCATAAAACTTGAAAAGAAGATCACTCCTTTTCCGTATTCAGCAAAGCAACAGAGTTGATGTGTCTTTTTACGATGCGGGAAGGTGATGTGAACGACAAGGTATTATACATGCATTTCAGTCACCTGCGCAACCCCATGCTATGGTACACAGTTCACTGTGCACACACTATCTCACTGCTAAAGGCCCAGTCACACCTTGACGTTTTAGCCAGCTTATGCCGATTTTTGGAAAATTTGTCTAAAACGCTGGTACACGTCGAATACGTTATGGGTAAGTTTTGATAACATTGAGAGCACACTGAAAAACATTGCCATACGTCGTAGTACGCTGGCTTTAAACGTTGTACTTTTCGGTTGTCCCCAAATTTTCCATGCTTGAAATTTTAAGACTTATGCCAGCGTATGACTCAGACGTTTCGCATAACGCTGGCCATAAGTTGTAGGCACGTCACGCGATCGTTGACACACGTCGACACACGTTACTTGTGAGTTACTCACAAGTCGAAACACGTTGAAGTAATGTTTAGCGTACCCGAAACTTATTTCTAACCTATGAGTTACGTGTTGTACTCACGTTACGCGATCGGTGACACACATCGACACACGTTACTTGTAAGGTGCTCATAAGTCGAAACACATCAAGGTAATGGTTATCGTCAGTGTTCCAGACTCCCTGTTTTTTTTTTTTTTGTTTGTTTGTTTGTTTTTTTTCTTCCTTCCTTTGGTATGATGGTGATTTTGACACTTCGATTTCTAGTGCGGTTACAATATAATTAATAGGCTGCCGCTCAACGATATAAATCATAACCGCACTGTACACTGAACACCGTCATACCTAAGAAAAAAAAAAAAAAACGGGAGTCTGGAACACTGACGCTAACCATTACCTTGACGTGTTTCGACTTATGAGCACCTTACAAGTAACGTGTGTCGATGTGTGTCAACGATCGCATATCGTGCGTACAACTTATTCCCATCGCATGCGGAGCGTGTGTCATACGGCAAGAGCGTCGTAAAATTTTCAACATGTTCAAAATTACAAGACGTACTCCACTTACTACGACGTATGATAGCGTACTTTAGCGTTCTATTCACGCATACCAAACTTACCCATACCGTATTCGACGCATTTTTCAGAGGTCGGCATACGCTGGCAAGATCGCCAAGGTGTGACTGCGATGTTGACACTTCCATTTCTGCGGCGGTTATGATTTAAATCGTTGTGTGGCAGCCTTTTCATAACCTACGCCACGTCATTGTCGGCGATGCGTGCAGCGCGCTATGCCTAAGTTAGACTATCGTTGGGCATAGGTTGTGAAGGCCGACAACAGGTTCAGCATTCGTTGGTACAAGTTATCTATAACACAACGAAACGTTCTGTGTCCTTTACTAATACGTAATGCATAAGACCAAGTCATTATGAATACGTCCGAATCTTTAAAAAAAACATCAAAATTTCAACGTAAGTTGAAATTTCAACGTGAGATTTTCAATTTTCAATTTCAATTTTCAATTGAAAATTTCAACGTAAAATTTCAAAATTTTAGCCATTGCTGGCTAAAATGTCAAGGTGTGACTGGGCCTTAAATGCAACAACAACCTAAAAAATACATCCTATCCACCTTTGTAATTATAATAACTGGTCCATGGATCAAAGTACAAAGTCCCGGCGCTGTGGTGTCGTGTGGTGGGTGTCTTGCAGTGCCTTGGTGTCATTTATTATATATATATATATATATATATATATATATATATATATATATATTTTAAACACATGATCCAATTGCTTCCCCTTTTTGTGTGATCTGCTTTCGTTTAGGATGTTATTTCATTTCATTAGGAGCTTGGAGCAATGTTATCTTCTATATCAAAGCGAATGAGAAGTTGTTTGTTTGTGACGTTACTCCTCTGAGCTCCCAAGGTTAATTGCGATGAAACTTTAGCGAAACACATTTTTACTATGACTCACCTTACTCGGGATTAAAGTCATTTTCTCACAATTCATGTTACTTATTGCGGGGAAGTGGTGCGAGTCCGGAAGGAGGTAGTGGGGTGGGAGGAGGTGGGGAGGGAGGGGATGTGGTAGGAGGAAGTGGAAGGAGGGAGGGCAAGGGTTGGGTGGAAGTCTGGAGGGAGAAGGCAAGGGTGAGATGGGATGAGGGAGGAGAGGGGGTGAGGTGAGAGTACAGAGGGAAGGGGATGGGGTGGGAGTCAGGAGGAAGGGGTGAGAGGGGAGGAGGGATGAGAAGGGGTGGAGTGGGAGGAGGTGTGGGATGAAGGTGGGGAAGAGGTGGGAGGAGGGATCTGACATTGATTCGGAGGTGTGATCAGGACAAATTCAGAGCTAAAGTACTGTAAAATGAAAGACTTGTCTTCCTATTCATGTTCCAATTTGTGCTCAAAATATAACATTCGATTTAAATAAGCTGTGTCACCTGCAAGTAAAAGGGGTGGGTTAATGAGGATTGAAAAGATCACTGGTGGGATGGAGGATGTCCTGCCATCTTGAAGTTTTGTAGAGAAAAGTGGGATTGAACAGAGTGAGAAAGGCAGTTCCACAAGCCAGACAGGAGAGGAGATGAGCAAGAAGTCTGGATTTGGGGAGTTTTACAAAGATGGGGGTTATTAGAATGAACGAGGATAAACTGAGGAGGGACGAACCATCAGTGGGAAAGAGTATGACACACTTCTCCTGAACATTAAGAGTGCCATTATGTCAAACAGTACAAAGTAGCATGTATAAAGTTTTGGGGGTTGGGGTGGGGGTGGGGGTTTAGGGGGAGAAGGTGATGATGCCTTGGCAGTTTGCCAGGGTTATGCAACCTGAACATGGTGGCATCCATCTTGGTTAAAGGAATTCTCAGTGAAAGGGTATAATAAATCTGAATTACAAAAAAAAACAAAAAAATAAAATAAAATAAAAAAAACTTCATTTCTTCTAAATAAATGTTCAACTAATTTTTGACAACTACAAACAAATAAACATACGAAAGGGCTGGAAGGATAGCTTGGAAGTATAAACACTCACCTCAGAGCTGTCTTGCATGGGTTTCAATCCTGACCCAGCTATAAACTGTCATCCCAGTGTTTCACGGGCAGGGCGATTCATCAATGTGTGAGCCGTCCCTCAGATCGACGTTGAACTGGCCTCCCGTCTGCCGACATTCATTGGTGGATGCCAAAAATCCCATGGTGTCCTTTGCGAAGAGTTGGCTAGTTATCTCCAGCACCATGAACAAATTCCAAATTCCTACACTCTGCTTCGGAGTGGCAACCCAACCTGGATTGTCACTCTAGCCAGTGAAACGGCAATAGGAGGGATAAACAAAATGGAAATAAACCCCCTACCAGCTATGGACCAAAGATACAGCCAGACCAGAAGTCCGTGCTAACCGAAAGGACAAATCCACGTTTCACATTTTGTTGGGTTCAGATTGATATGACAAAAATACGAACTACAGTAATCAACACAACACTTCCCAAATTACATTTGAATTATAACACCCATCTGATTGCAGCAATCATGAGCTTCAACCCTTAATCTTGGACATAAAAACAATGCAACTGCAACTATTTGATAATATTTTATAATCAACGACGATGTTCATTTCATAGCTTTCATAATTTCCATAATGATAACCTCATCTTTGTGCTGCCCAGAAGCCTCATAGCTTTGCAACATCTCCCGTTGGCTGGCAAGTTCTGACTCCAGACGCCTGATGCCAAGCTTCTCCTGCTCACGTTCCCTCTGCATTTTCTCATGTTTTCGTTGAATAAATGACAGCTGCCAGCGTGTCAGCTCGGCAAGCACACCTGCCTGCAGACATAAATAAATAAATAGATGTGCTTTCTTTATACTTCAAGCAAAGTATAAAAGAGACAAAAGATAACCTTGAAGCATTGCAGATATGCATTTGGGTTTCTAAGTAACTGGTGATATGTAAAGTCAGTGGACAATAGCCATTCTTCATACAACAGCTCTGAATGACACTGACAAAGCCGCATTCTATTGCATCCCTGAAGGGACATAAAAAAAAAAAAAAAAAAAATAAAAACACAACCAACATACCTTCAGATTGTCACTCCATCTGTCCAAAATTTGTTCAACTTCAATGAGTCTTTCTGAAAACCGAGGACCTCTGGCCTGTTGTTCTAAGAACTCTGCTTGACACGAACAGACAACACTTTGGTGTCAGTTTCAAAAGTACTATACTTGCTAAATAGCTGTATAAACAATAGGCTAAAGTAGGAATAAAAAACAAGATGTACCTGGAGATGTCTCCCTCAATTCAACATTCTCACTCAAGCCCAGACGGCTTTCCCTTTCTTCACTTTCGAATTGCCCTGCAGTTAGAAAAAAAGATAAAAAAAAATAAAAAAAACTAGAACAGGCACTCATAGAGCGCATACCTTCGCCGCCACTACTTTTTTTGTTCTTGGTATGAGTGTGGGGAACTGGTTTCATATGAATGGTCTTATGACATAAACCACATATCTATAATGTCATGACCCCCCCCATCGACTTTCGGGGGCTACGGACTAAACAACAATCAACTCACGTCGTTTTGGCGAGTCATCACTCGCAAGCTCGGTGAATACAACGTTTCAACAAGATAAGGTAATCTCGTTTGATGCTGGTTTCATGCAAATCGAATAAGAATTGACTGAGTTATGCCGAAAACCGCATATTTTTCAAGGGCGTGACCCCCCCCCCGACATTTTACCCCAACCGGTGACATGTGTTGTGATGTCATTGTGTCAGAAGATTGGGCATTAAATTCTGAACATTTTGGTGCTGGGTTCATGTAAAGCGGACAAGAATTGACCACGTTGTGACAAAAACCGCATATTTTTCAAGGTCGTAACCCCCCTGACCTTTGACCCCTAACCGGTAACAAGAGTATGGGCGTCATTGTGTCATATTGCATATCACAAGATGAGGCGTTGAATTCTGAACATTTTGGCGTTAGTTGCATGCAAATTGAATAAATATTGACCGTGTTATCGTAAAAAGACGATTTTGACCTTTTCATGACCTTGACCTTTGACCCGAACGATCCCAAAATCTAATCGAATGCTTCCTGGCTAATAACCAATCATCCCACCAAATTTCATGCAATTCGGTTTAATACTTTTTGAGTTATACGAATCACAAGATTACAAATAAATAAATAAATAAATAAATACACGCCGACCAAAACATAACCTTTCGCAGAATGCGAAGGTAAAAAACTATATGGCTTATACATTTCCCAAAATGCAGTGCAAAAATACCACCACTGAGACTACACATGAAAAAAAATAAAAACCCAAAATATTAAAGTCATGAATCATGGCAGCAAAGCCACGAATTCTTATACCGCTCGACAGAGAATGAGGGGCTTGCAGTCAATTTCGATACAAACGGCAGAGAAAGAGAGAGCCTCATCTCCGACTACTATTTAGATTAATCAATTTTTTAAAAAGGATCTGTGTATGCCATGCGGAAGACGCAGGAGAACACAAGCTGTTCTTCATCTGGAACTACATTTAAAAATCACAGGGGGAAACTACACCTCATGGAGTGAGAAAGTTCTCAATGAGAAGGTATTCAAAGACAGCCGAAAGCACCCTGAAAAGTCGCTGTCACCATTCAGCGTCTCCCCATTCAAGAAGCAGACCGCGATGCTAAAAACATTACGCAGAGGCTAAACTGATGACGATCGGAGTTGCAACGAAACAAACTGGAGACCAAGGATGTGGAAGCAACATTTAGTAAAATGAAACAGGTAAAGCAGAAATCTCACAGCCACCGGGACAAATCCCATGCTTAATTGAAGTTGAAGAGTGAAAACACAAATCCTAACTCTCTCACTAAAAAGAGAGACAATAAAGAGAGTCGAAGAGTTTGGTACTACTCCTACATTAGCACAGATGGGCGAACGAATAGGTCAAAGAAAAAGCCATTTCTTGCAGGCCCTGGGAGCATGCGAGAGACCGCATGTGGTCCCGGGACCCCGGGAGAACCTGGATTCCAGTCCACGGAGCCACGATACCATTTTGCGGACACCGGGAGTAGGTGCGATCGAGTCTGTGGAGTCGTGGGAATTCATCCCCTCTGCTATGGGATCCTCGGACTGGATCCCAAAGAATTCGGAGACACGCACACGCACGAAGCGCACAAACAAGAAGTTATAAAATAGCCTTGGTTTTCCAGCTGCTTCAATTAATTGTACGTTGTGATTGAGACTCTCGAATATTAAACTAGAGTTCATAGAACACGTTACCCTGTGTAGTGTTGAAGTATATACTTCAATTCAAATAAAACAATGATTTTAAAGATTGTTAAAAAAATTCCAGAACTTTAGCGCAAAGCAGTCTTATACACCTCGCTTATTCAACATGTCCAAGTACTGGAGGTTCTTGGAAGTAACAAGAAGGTGATTTATGTTCTACAGCTTTAAAGTGTATAATTCATTTTTATGAAAATAAAGATCGTCAAGGTCGTATTAAAAAAAATTTCTTTTAGAGATTCTGGAATTTACCGCCACTGACAAAGTGTGGATTACACTACCCTATCAAACAGGTTGCATTAGTTATTCATGCCTGTTGTTTGTGTCCTTTATGATGTCCTTAAAAACAGTAGGCTTCCTGTTTGAAACGATTAAAAAGTTTTGTTTGACTGCCAGGCAGAGTAAAACATAATATCTCACTCCTCTCAACGCATGTGCGTTGAGAGGAGTGAGACAAATTCAAATCGGGACAAATTCAAATCCAGAGACAAAATACTGTCAAACGGCAGGTTTGTTTTTAGATCCATGTTCTGATTTGTGTTCATCATATCACATTCAATTTAAATTCCTTGTTCCTCGATCATAAACCGACATTTGTAGACAGACGGACAGACATGAACCAATCGCTTAACAGCGCTTTTTGCTTCGCGTGTACAGGGTAATTACCACTGGACGTTCCCCAGGTTGGACGTACAAAAAGGTGTTACTAAAAACACCAGGTCACACTGTGTGATCATTCCCAGTCTTTTTGTCAATCTATTTATTTTACCAGTCCTTAAACCCCCTCAATCCCATCTTACCTTATCGTTTACCTGTACACTAGCCTGGCATTGGCTTTGCGGTAAGGGTGGTAGCTTGAGATCTTCAGGTCCTGAGTTTGAACCCCGTTGGCCACTGAATTAACACCAGGGGGTTGACTCAGCCTGTCATCCTTCTGAGGTCGGCGAAATGAGCACCAGTGTACTGGTAATAGGGGCAGTGCATCAGTGGCATAGCCACGCCCCTAACCAATGATGCAACCAGCAGCCAAAAAGGTAGCACACGATGGGAACCTGTACACTTACCAATGACCCCACGCTATCCTGGACAGGGAAGACATTGTTCATTTGTGTTTTACAGCGGCGCTATAATAAACACGTGCTCACCGTCCTGCTTCGTATTCCTCCAGTCCTCAAGGACAGACTCTTTGCAAGTGCATTATGAAATGGTTTTATTTTCAGATACAAGACACACAACAGCAAATTTAAAAGCAGCAATTTCAAATTTGGTAATGAATGAAAAAGGTAAGGAAAAAATAATAAATACTCGACCACACAACGGATTCTTCTCTCAAAAATGATTGGAAAAGCAAGGAGCAATTTTAACACTTGGAGATCCATCATACGGCTTGAACCAAGGCAAGCCTATCACAAGGTTTTCAAGATTTCTCCAGTAGAATGTACTTCCAGTGGCAAGAGAACAGTCAACCAGCCCAAAATAAGGTGGTGGATATCAGGGTGTGGTCCAAAAAGTCAAGAAACCAATACATATAACCTACCATATGGCCTTTCCATATTTCAGTTGCCCTGTTGGCAAATGTACCGGAAGAGGACGTAGAAGTTTGCGATCAATCTGAAACAAGCACAGAAAAAAAAGGATTTATATTAATTGAACTCTAATTTCAGTTTCGATTCCAGTATGGCAAAGAAAACAGAAAAAACCTTCCAAACAACAATTCAACTTTGAAATTTCAATTGGCATCCTGATACCACTTACTATACCCAATACTCCCACATACCAAGGCTGCCACTTTCATGGGCACAATTATTCCTACCATCTTGTGGGGTTAACGGGGGAATGTTTTGAGCAAACCATCTGGACAGACCTCGCGTGCAAGGGCAGGCAATGCGAGCAGGAAATAGACTTGAGTGAGCCGGCGATGACTCACATGAACTTCATGAAACACAGCAAACGATCCTTAACGTCCACCGGCTCATTTATCCGCTTTTTCTTAATGTCGTGCAATTCACCGGAACCACCCACTCATCTTTTCACCCGTTCACCTGCGGTGTGTTCCATTACCAAGCAGCTTGTGCAACTCTCGCCAAGCGGCTTAAGCACTGAAGCAAGCATTCCAACGAAACGCTCAATAAGGAATGGCTGGCTTGGCAAGTAGTCCAGTAGATTTAGCCCCAGAATGGGGGGTTGGCTGAACTTGAAACCCTGGGAGCATGCGAGAGACCGCATGTGGTCCTGGGACCCCGGGAGAACCTGGATTCCAGTCCACGGAGCCACGATACCATTTTGCGGACACCGGGAGTAGGTGCGATCGAGTCTGTGGAGTCGTGGGAATTAATCCCCTCTGCTATGGGATCCTCAGACTGGATCCCAAAGAATTCGGAGACACGCACACGCACGAAGCGCACAAACAAGAAGTTATAAAATAGCCTTGGTTTTCCAGCTGCTTCAATTAATTGTACGTTGTGATTGAGACTCTCGAATCTTAAACTAGAGAGTTCATAGAACACGTTACCCTGTGTAGTGTTGAAGTATATACTTCAATTCAAATAAAACATTTAGAATGGCTGAACTTGAAACAAATTGAAATAGTTTTTTTTATTGCTGGATCTTGTTCAGGGGGTCACTCTGAATCTCCCAATATAAAATAGGACAAAATAGGACCACTGGAAGTGCCCTAATTTGCATAAATTCAAAATGGCCGCCATTGAGCACTTGGGGGGCTGATATCTCCTAAATGGTGCGTTTTAGACCCCATAAATGTATTATTAGCAGATAGGAAAATGACCCCAAGGAATCCAAATACGTCGTCAAAATTTGTATATGATGTCATATATGACATCATAGGTGTCAAACAAATTCAAATCAAATTCAAAAGTTTATTTTCCCTTATCATATAGTATACATCGGGATTGACAAATAAACTATGCAACACAACATGGAACACAACAAACCCCCCACCCCCCCATCAGGGTAACCTACACTAGCACATTTCACCTAAGGTAAATGGACTCAAAGGGCAGGTGACTCTTTGTTCAGGTGATCATGAGTGTACCCGTACAATACATCAGATTTATGCGGCTATTGTTACACTGTGGGCATGACTGATTTCATTTTGCATGCTTTGTGTAGTGACTGCTGTAGAGTGTACTGTGTATATGGCGTTTGGTTCAGATTGTTTGTGTGGGGTATTAGACGTCGTATGTACGTGCATAGCATTAGGTAAACTACTTGACTGATTTTCGTGGAATTTAGCATCGTTTTGACAATATCCTAAAAACTAATTTTCCATCCACAGGATGACATCTACACCATGAATGAGACAAAGTGTGCCATGTGCGAGAAACAGCTTGATGATGGCCGACAAACGTTTACTTTGACAGAGAAGGGTGCCCATAGTGTGAGGGAAGCTGCAAAATCAAGAGGAGTTGCCATCAACGTGATGGTGGGACAGAAGTTCCACTCTGAATGCAGACTAGACTTTTGCAACAAGAAATCTATACAGTTTTCGTTAAAACGAAAGTTTCGGGAGGAGCCAGAGACGCCAAGTCGCTGTTCTATTGAACCCATATTTAACTTTTTGGAACACTGCTTCCTTTGTGGGATGTCAGCAGACACCATCTCTGATGATTCTTACCCTGTTCAAACATGGGACTTCCAGAGGTCTATCTTTAAAGCATGCGACCAAAGGCCCTCAAACGATCCTTGGGCAGAGAAAGTTCGGGGACATTTGGCATCTTGCATTGACCTTCACGCGGTAGATGCCATTTACCACATAGTTTGTAGTGTAAACTTCAGAACAGGGAAGCAAATACCACTCCGTTACAGAAGATGGGTGAAAACAGCATCAAGACCTAAGCGCAGATGGTGATGCTGATGTCTTGATTGTGAAAACGGCTGTTAGGTGTTCAACGTCTGCTTGTACGCAACTAATAGGAGAAGATACAGATATTCTTGCACTGTTGTGTTTCTATTGCGGTGATGATTGCAAAAGACTCGTCTTCAAGTCAGAACGCAAGTGTGAGGAGAAGGAGGTGAAGAGTAGAGTCTGGGACATTGTTTGCCTCAAGAAGCAGTTGGGGAAAGAATTGTGTAGTCTCTTGCCAGTGATCCATGCCATTGCTGGATGCGACACAAAATCCAGGATATTTGGGATAGGGAAAGGAGCGCCCGTGAAGAAATCCCAAAATCATCACGAGTTTAAGTCGCAAATTCTAAAGTTGGCTCAAGAAGGGTTGGGGGGTAGAGGACGTAGATAAAGCAGGAGAAAGCGCTCTTGTCTTTCTATGTGGTGGAAAGATGGAAGAAAGCCTGGATGACCTGAAAGCCAGGAAGTTCTCAGAAAAGGTGGCTACCAGTGCTCGCAGTGTCAAAGTACAGACGCTACCTCCAACATCCAACGCAGCAAGATATCACTCACAGAGGGTTTACTATCAAGCCCAGGTTTGGATGGGGAAAGAAGAACTGAATCCAACGGATTGGGGGTGGCATTTGTCAGATGGTCAAATGCAGCCAAGCAAGATGGACTTGCTCCTGCACCGGAATATCTGTTGAAAATAATCCGGTGCCAATGCAAGGGTGATTGTGACACCCTATGTTACAGCTGTCGGAAAAATGGCTTCGAGTGTTCACCATCATGCACGGGATGCAAAGGGACATCATGCACTAATAAGGGGGATGTTGCCACCGATATTGATTCAGACTAAGTGAAACCTCATCACGTGAGTAAGCCAGGACATGTATAGGACAGACTCTGGTGGAGGTATACATTTGAATTTGAATTTGTTAATGTACAAGGCATAGCTCATGGAACATATTTCAGACTAGGATATTTCCAAAGAACGTCATACATGTACTTCCTACAAAAACATTGAGGAAAACATAAATTTAACATAAATTATATCAATTACGTCATTTCTGACATATATGACGTCATATACAAATTTTGACGACATATTTGGATTCCTTGGGGTCACTTTTCTATCTGCTAATAATACATTTATGGGGTCTAAAACGCACCGTTTCGGAGATATCAGCCCCCAAGTGCTCATTGGAGGCCATTTTGAATTTATGCAAATTAGGGCACTTCCGGTGATCCTATTTTATATTGGGACATTCAGAGTGACCCCCTGAACAAGATCCAGCAATAAAAAAACTATTGCAATTTGTTTCAGGTTATAGTGTAATTCTACTGGACTAAAGCTGCTTGGTAAATGGAATCCACCCCCGATTAAATTTCGTCTTTTTGTGAATTCTGGACAGATTCTTCAATATTATGGTCATGATGCATTGGCAGGGAGTCACAATTACAGACGAAGAAACAACAACGAATAGGAAGACGAGGAAGACACCAATGACGACGAAGAAACAGAAGAAGACAAAGACGACGAGGATTTTTACTTACCTTTACCTTTACCCGGTCACTAATGCCTGACGAGGTTAATAAAAACTCACTCGCTTGAAAAAGCATTCACAGTGACTTCCTGCAGGCATATTATGGTATTCTCTTCCTATGGTATCCAAGGCCATCGTGACTCATGGTTCGCAGACTTCCTCTCCTGTCACAGTCAACGTGTGGCCCTAAATGGAGCTCTTTCATCCCCTCTTCCTATCCAGGCTGGAGTTCAAGGTAGTGTTCTGGGCCCTGTTCTTTTTCTGGTTTTCATCAATGATCTCTCTCGGAGACATGCTGAATGGAGAAGGTGGATCAGACTCTTCGACGGTTGCTAGAGTGAGATGTGCATGGAAGAAGTTTCGGGAACTGAGTGGTGGGCTGACAAAGAGGGGAGTGTCGTTGAAGTTGAAGGGAAAGGTGTATGGTACATGTGTAAGGAGTACGATGATTTATGGGAGTGAGACATGGGTACTGAACATGGAGCAGCAACAAAGGCTGGAAAGGGTGGAAATGCGAATGGTTCGGTGGATGTGTGGAGTATCGTTGAGAGAGAGGAAGACAAATGATGACTTGCGGAAGATTATGGGAATAGAGTCTGTGATGGAGGTTGCGAAGAGAAACAGGTTGAGATGGTTGGGTCATGTGTTGAGGAAGGATGAAAGTGACTGGGTGAGAGGAGTGTTGGAAATGAGTGTAGTCGGAAGTAGAGGACGGGGAAGACCGAGAAAAACTTGGCTAAAGGTGGTGGAAGAAGAAATGTTGGCAAGAGGATTAAGAAGGGGAGATGCAGAAAATAGGGTAAAGTGGAGAAGATTGTCATGGGGCCCACAAGGCTAACCCCCACTTTAGCAGGGAAAAATGGCCTTTAAATGCTTGTGTGTGTGTGATCAATGATCTCTCTGCCTCTCTGGAAAATTCTCTTCATCTCTCTGCTAATGACTCCACCCTCTGCCATACCATCGGTCATCATTCAGCCTGTCAAGCAGCAGCTTCTTCGCTCTCTGCAGATCTGGGTAAAATCACAAACTGGTCCAACACGTGGAACATCTTTCAATCCAGACAAATCTCACACTCACGATGTCTCTTCGAAAGGACCGTTTAGAAAATCCCCCCATCCACTTTCTCAACAATCCTCTGGAAGAAGTCCCTTCTTTCAAGCTTCTGGGTCTCACTATCTGCCATGACCTTTCCTGGGAAAACCACATTTCAAATCTCGCCTCCAAAGGCAGTCGCCGACTGGGAATCCCCTGTCGTGCAAAGTCCTTCCTTGGCCCACCTGAGCTACTGACCTCACACAAAGCTTTTGTCCGCATCCTAATGGAGTACTGCGCTCCCCTCTCGGCTGGTGCTCCTGCCTCCCACCTTTCTCGGCTTCTCGCTGTGGAAACCAAGGCATTTCGGATCATTGGCATCTCCCGCAATGAGGCTGAGTCTTTGGGCCTCTCACTCTCTCACCGCAGACAGGTCGGTGGTCTTTCTGTCTTCGATCGTCTCCTCTCCAGTCTGCACTCCACAGTCTGCACTCCACAGTCTGCACTCCACAGTCTGCACTCCACAGTCTGCACTCCACAGTCTGCACTCCACAGTCTGCACTCCACAGTCTGCACTCCACAGTCTGCACTCCACAGTCTGCACTCCACAGTCTGCACTCCACAGTCTGCACTCCACAGTCTGCACTCCACAGTCTGCACTCCACAGTCTGCACTCCACAGTCTGCACTCCACAGTCTGCACTCCACAGTCTGCACTCCACAGTCTGCACTCCACAGTCTGCACTCCACAGTCTGCACTCCACAGTCTGCACTCCACAGTCTGCACTCCACAGTCTGCACTCCACAGTCTGCACTCCACATAGAATGATTTAATCTGTTGTTTCCACATGGAGCTTCTCCTCAGAACCCGATAGTTCACCACGTGTCCGATATTCAATCGTCCGCCACAACCACCTCCTCACATTATCTACCAAGTCGGGTTTCTTCAAGCATCACGGAGATCCTCCCGGTGTGTGTGTTCCACATCCTGGAGTAAATCGTTCACGTCTTTGGAAAATGCCAGCGTCTGCCAGGGCGGCCCGTCACGTCTGTCCGTCTCCCATCATGGCGGACGGCCTTCGGATCCTCGAGCGACGTGACGTCATTACAAACTTCCTGTCGAACTTACATTTTTTTTTCCACATGAAATTTTTGCTCCAAACAAAACCCGAACAGGATGAAGCGACACATTAATCTTACATGTAATACAGCTTCAAATCGTTATATAAAAAAAAACATCCGTGTCCGAGGAAAATACAAGCAGATAAGAAAACTACAAAAACCCGGGAAATGTAATCCGGCTCATGAGCCCGACTGCGAGACAAGAGTACATTTGAGAGCTGTGTGTACGATTATTAATTTTTACTCACCCAATTACCGAACGCGTTTCAAGAGGCATTAAACGGTCGAGCATTTAAACTGAGCGCGACAGGGCAATAACAAGGACGACGATTGGCTGCTCGAGAATCTCACAACGTTTCTGATTTGATACAAGAATGAGAAGCTCTGATTGGTTAGTTATCGTTTAATGGCCAATTGATCATGGGAAAACAAACAACATTTATTTTTCTCGAATAAACGAAGACGTGTAAAGCATAGAAGATGTAGTTTTATCAGAATAATTATTTTATTGGTGATGGAGGAGGGTGGGTAACCAGGGTAGAAAATTTCATGGTTGGTTTTGGATTGGGAACCATCTGATATGGAGGTGAATAACAATGTCCTGAAGACCTGTAAGGAGGACAGAGATTGAAGAGAATGTGGAAGTTTGTTCCTCAGGTTGGGGGGGGGGGGGGATGGAGAGGAACGGATGAAGAAAAAAGAAGAGGTAAACAATGATCCAGATGAAACCAGATGGTGGATCATGTGTGCCCTGAAATAAACCTGGTGGGGGGGGGCACATGGAAGGACAGAGGGTGCAAAAACCTAGAAAGGAGGAGGTGGAAGACAGAGAGACCACCGAATGGTGAAGTGAAGAATTACTTGAGAAATTAAAAAAAATTTTTTAATCAAATCCGGATCTTTCCCAAAATCGAATCCATTCATCCTCGTCACACACCCAACCTGTCCATCAAGTTTCGTCCGAATCCGTCCATGACGTTGTGAAATATCCCGTTCACAGACAAACAAACACAGGGGTGAAAAGAAAAAGTGAGGGCCTCAGCTGATGTTCCACAACATGGTCAAGTATGGTTGTGGAACACCTAATATGGAATAGGCAAAGCCGAGAAGCGAACGTAGAATTCTTCTTACATTCGCTTCTCAAATATATCAAATTAAACAGTCTTTTTGCTATGAAAAAAATTAATATTAACTTAACATTACCTTCACAACAACTACACCGCCTAGAACAGGATCTCATCTAAAAATATATATATTACCTCAACATTACCTTCACAACGACAACTATACCGCCTAGAACAGCATCTCATCAACAAAAAAAATTATATTACCTCAACATTATACCTCAACATTACCTTCACAACGACAACTACACCGCCTAGAACAGCATCTCATCTAAAAAAATAAATACCAGAAGTGAACGTAGAATTCTTCTTACATTCGCTTCTGACTTTACCTATAACTTGTTCACAACTGTATACGCAATTTCCGGTTACTTCGGCCTGGATTCGGGATCAGCGATCAAATAATGTAAATCACGATTAAAAATTATTTTTTGATGATGCAGGAGATATCTTTATTAAAATCAGTGGAGGAAATATACACCATGTCTGATATTATTCGGGCCTTTCATGTCTCCGCCGATGCCTTTATCTCCCGGAATGCATAATTCCCCATGACAAAAACCGGAAACAAAAAAAAAACCAGAACCAAAAAAAAAAAAAAACGGAAGCAAAATGGTCATAGCCAACCACACGGATTCAAAATTGCCATGGTATTGTGTTGTTGTTGTTTCCTATTCTCTCATGTGCACGCGTTAAGTAATATTCACGAGATAGAAATAAAACCCAATCGTGTTTATACACCGCACAGCGTTTAAAAACAACTGGAAGCAACCGGAAGCAACCTCAAAGGGCGGAGGAGCTCCTTGTGAGCCAACGGCCATTCATATCTTGTGCCCAACTGTGTCTGCGGACGTCCTCCTGCAGTTGGGTTACTTTTTTATTAGGAGGTTGGTGGCAGGATTTTGCACCCCGGCCACCGTAAAACCCTTCATTCCGCAAAACACAAAAATGCAAAAAAATCTGAAAACCCACTCCGTGGGAGTACCTCCTGCGCAGCTTCCCTTCGCAGGGCAGCTCACCGGATGACGGGATTGGGGCAAAGCCTTCGGGACCCCCAATCTTTGATGATAGGAGGGAAACCACGGGGTAACATCCCTGGGTCAGATTGCGGGAGAGTGTGTCGGAGTGGTGCTAAGGTGTCGTCCACCAGACGGCGGTCTCCTTGGGTTAACCTGAGGTGGTCCCTTCGGGTGGGTGCCTGGAATGTCCTCGCAGGTTGACCATCATCTCAAGGAGATGGGGATGGGCCTGGCATCTGCCTGGGGGATGGCCAGACGGAGGCCCCTGGAGTACCGGCAGAAACTTGACACAGCGACGCGCTGTTCTGGCACATGCTCCCATACCTGACCTGAAGCAAAAGGGTCATAGCCACGACACGGATTCCAAATCGTCAGGGGTATTGTGCTGTTGTTGTTGTTTCCTATTCTCTCATGTGCACGCGTTAAGTATGAAGCTCACTGCGTTCGCTATTAATAGTTATAAATAAATTAATTATTTGGAATTAATGATACTAGTGCGTGCCCATACGTGCAAACAAAAAAATTAGAATAATTATGACGTCAATTGTGACGTCATAGCACCATGTCCTGTCATTGGTTTGGTAAATAAATGGCCATAACCTGGGAACCACTTGCCGGATTAATATCAAACCTTGAAAGGCACATACTCAGGTCCCCAGCAATATAGCTGGCAAGTTTCAATGAGATCGGACCAGTGGTTGTCGAGAAACAGTGGTCACACACACACACACACACACACACACACACACACACACACACACACACACACACACACACACACACCTGGAATTATAGATAGATACAGTATTTCCATGAAGGCATTAACCAGTGAGATATGTAAGTATATCCCTGGCCGCGGCTCTCACATACTCTTCTCCACGATTCTCCAATATTTCGGCATCTGGGGCCAAAGCAGGTACATCAGGAAAGTGGACGCACAGCTCAACTGACTTCTCCGAATTTTCAGCAGCTGGTTCTCACTTCAACCTGCTCATCTTTCTACTGTTGCTGGTAGTGCACCATACAACCTCAGATGTGATGCTGAAATGAGACAGGCTGCAGTAAAAGGTGATGCACAACCCCATCACCACCACCACCTCCACAACAAAATCTCCAAGGAAACGACTGAAGAGCCGGAAGCCTTTCGCTCGAGCTGCACAGGTAAACGGTGCGACCCAGTCCATGGGCTGATTACAATACCTGACACCTATTTCCACCAATATAGATGGCTGTAAGGTGTGATGGAAGGAATGGTGTCACCTCAACTACCTTCAGGACAGGGGTCAGCTGCTTTTAACGCCTTTATGCAGCCCTGGGGCCTCTTGCAGATAGCTGTGACTGGAGAAATCCAGACCGCACACCACCCCGTGAAAGAGTGCCCCATCTCGGATGTTGTTGGTGGCCGGAAATCTCTCCGTCAACGAACCACCCAGGCCATGAACCAGCTGAGAACAGTGCAGGTCATTGTTTAATGCTCACACAAGCCACACGAAAGAGGAAGCAAAGCAATAATGTCCTCCTTTATGGAGGAATGTATTCAAGCTTTGTGAGAGTAGTTGATACAACGGTTGAAAACTTGACTTATCTATCTATAATTCCAGCAATCTCTGTGTGTCTGTGTGTCTGTCTGTGTGTCTGCGACCGCTGTTTCTCGACAAACACTGGTCCGATCTAATTGAAACTTGCCAGGTATATTGCCGGGCACCTGAGTATGTGCCTTTTCAAGGTTTGATATTAATCGGACAAGTGGTTTCCAAGTTATGGCCATTTATTTATGAAACCAATGACAGGACACGTTGCTATGACATCACAATTCCTCCTTTTTTTTTTTTTTGCAGGTATGGGCACGTACTCGTACTCCAAATTCTCATGAAACAAAGATGTAAACGCAAGAAGCAATTTCAAAAAGAGACGTATTTTCACAGCCACTTAACTCGGTCCAACGATCAAACACCTGGAAGAACTTGGTATATGGTCATGATTAAATTTCATCTTACTTACCTGTATCAGGCAGAAAATGATCCATTTATTTCCCTCGAATAATCTTCACTAAAAAAGAGAAGAGATCCAACCCCCTCTGAGATCATTTTAAAACCTTGGGTTGTAAATATGCAGTTTTTCTGACCTCTGGAGACATGCTTATGTGGAGCCATCGATCTCCCTTTACTGAGGCATGAAGACGTCGATGGACTTGAGAGAAAACTGTTTATTATTATCTATCAATACATGTGGCTGCACGGAGAGCAGAAAACACCAGGAACACCAATTAGCAATTGAGGAACCTTGGAGAATGCTCTGCCCTAATAGATGAGTGAGCCCCTTATAGATGGTTTTATCTCCAACAAATTTCATCCCAGGACCAGCTGTATCCCAACTGGTTTATGCCTTTCAACATCAGTAGATAAAAACAGATAAGCTGGACCTGAGGTTTTCCACCCAGATCCAATTACACACTGTTCTGTTGGATCATTCAAGGTTGACCACACTTATCTCATACACAATGTTCCTGTGGAACAGCAAGCAGGAATATATTTTAATTAAATGCAGGTGAGTGAATCGAGTTGGGAAGAAACAAAAGCTTTAAAAAAAAGGTACAAATCCCAGCACTTACACCCACAAATATTTAACCTTCCCCTATGGGATAGGGGGGAGGCTGATAGCTTTTGTGGAGTTTGTATCTACAGTGAGTAAACCAAATTTTAATGACACCCCCAAGTTTCCCAGACTAGACCCCAAGAAGTACTAAACCACCATTTTTTTCCTTCTTTTTTCTGTCAATGCCTGAGCTGTATCTCCGAGCCGACTGGGAATTTTGGAATGAAATTTTGCATCAACAATGGGAATACAAAGTATGTGAGGTTGACTTGTTTTTTTCACCTTGACAGAATTTTAAGGTCATGACATAAACAACATTTTTCACCAGAACTCGACTAAAGTTTGGCCAATTAGAACGAAATTGCCATCTTCAGATAGCCGAGAGCTCTATACATAGAGCAAGCCGCATTTACACTTCATTTACATAATACCCCTCTGAGTTAAAGGTCAAGGTCAAATGGCAGTTTGATACAAATTTTTTTTTTCAGTAATTGCTCAATTTTGCCGATGCGGAATCTCAAAGACCACTTGGCCTTCCAAGATGGTCTTCAACCATAATAGTGCACCTGCATTGAAAATGTGCACCTGATATTTGATTGGTGTGCTTGACCTATTTTTTTCGGATTGTGACACGATTAACAAAAAACACCTTTTTGATCATAATTGCATAATGTTCCTCCGATTTTCATGATGTGGAGTTTTATGGATAAACTGCTGACAGAGACACATTTTCTTAATTTACATTCTAACCATAAATTTTGAAGGTCAAGGTCATATGATGGTCTGAAAAAGAAAAGTGCCATCATTGGATTACAGGGAGGCTTACGCTTGGCGATCACTTTCTGAATTCACGTATTTTGTTTGTTTTGAAATACTTCACACACTACCAATTGGGAATAATATACACAGCAAAATTAAAACACAACGAGCAGTTTACCCACCCTATGGGTGAACACAGAATGGGCATTTGAAGTGGACCCCAACTTCTTACTCAAAGCAAAAATTGTGTCTTAATGTAACAGTCTCCGTCTCCTAGGGTCCTGAGTTCTTAGGGTCTTGGATCTTCGGGTCCTGAGTTCAAATTGCGCTCAGCTGTTGAATTAATACCAGGTGGGGTCAACTCGACCTGTCATCCATCCGAGGTCGGCAAAATGAGTGCCAGCATGCTGGTACACTGTGTCGGAGTGGTGACCCTTCCAGGATTGTGCCCAATAGCCAAGGAGACTGCTTAAGAAGCACCAACGTGCTGCACAGAGTATGGTCCCAATCTCCATCTCCTCCTCCTCCTCCTGATAAAATTCACATGAGAAAGAATCAATCAGATGATTCTAATTCGAGTTATGATCTCAAAAATGATTTTCAAAGGGCACATGACCTTTGACCTGGTGAACCCAAAATCCAATCATTGTATCTTTGCATCAGAGTACATACTTGTGCCAATTGTGGTGAAAATCCCTTCAACGATTCACAAGTTATCATTGTAACAAAAATGTCCTACGCACGCACGGATGGAGACACAGCTGGACAGATAACCCAAAAAACACAATTCCTCTGTCACAGTCAGTGGCAGAGGCATAAATACCGACACTTGCTGAAGTGGAAGAGGTCTAGCATATAGGACAATTATCATATTGTTACAGATTTCAGAATCCGATCTGATGAATGCATCCACACATCCAGGTCCTCAGACAGTTATTTCCTCAAATGCATGTTCAGATTAGCCCCATCCCCATGTTTGGTGGGATTTTAAATGTGATGCATTGAGAAGGGTAAAGGATAGATTCGCTCTCTTATGGGAAGCTTTTCTCTTTATGGCAGACACATTTATGCATGATATTTCTTTCGCGAGCGCCGATGCCTGCCTTTTTTTTTCACCAACGTTAACACACATTTCTTTCACGGATGTCGAGACCCGCCCTTTTTCGGGAGTACGGGTTGTCATGGTAACGGTGCGCAAATGGGGTGGGGTGAGCTTGGGGGGGACTCTGTGCCCGCCGAGACGGGCCACATATATAAAAAGAAGAGGAGGTCCGTGCGAGCAAGCTCGCGAGGGAAGAAGCGAGCAAGAAGCGGGCAAGCGAGCCAGAGAGGAAGCGAGCAAGCGAGGAAGGGAGCGAGTGAGCGTGTGGGTGTGACCAGTGCCAACGAGACAATTTGTCAAGTCAGTTCGTCCTTTCCAGTGCTTGAGCAAGCAAACGTGTGGTGCGTGTGTGGGTGTGAGCAGCGCCAACAACGAGTGAGGCACCGGTCAGTCATCAATGAGTGAGGTACGGGTCGGTCACCAACGGACTGTGTGGGTCACTGGACGTCACCAGTTTCGTGAAGTGTGAGGAACTGCCTGTGTCACAGCACCAGCGTCTAAACCCATGACAGACGGTCTTGGCGCCCCCCAGACATTGACTGGTGTTCAAGGCTGTTGGCAAGTGGGTCCACGGCAAGGCTGGGTGCTGGCGACGGGTAAGACACGCACTCGCACATTTCAGGACGTTTTCACTTAACGGACGACTTCTCTATGGTGAGCGAGACGATTCTTCCCCCCCCGCCCCCCACTCCCCAAATTACCATTGTCTGTGTTTAGTTGTAAGTCAACCCCCGATAAGCATCTGCTCTCTGTCTCTTTCCTGTCATTTTGATTAATTTTGCCTGATTAATTATTCATTTCGATTGCTTTGGAATTTATTCGCTCACTTACCTCAGGAAATAAAAAGTTATTTTATTTATTTATTTTATTATTAGAAAATCATTTGTTGACTTCCAACCTGTCCGTGTTTGTCCTTCTCTTCCATTGGTCTAGAATTGTCTGAACCGAGATAGACTGAGAGGTAATTACCACAGATTTGACCAGTAATAGTCGGCACACACCAGCGGTTAAAACGCTCGGCCGCCCGAATTAAGATCTAATCAAGATAACATTGGTGCCTTTCCGAGGGCTTGCTCCCCGTTCAGGTAACCACGTGACCTCTAGTTAAACGGAATAATTAGACGGTGGACACTGGAACTCATGGTTGACTGGGTGGCGTTCGTGGTTCTAAAACAATCCACCGTACTACAACGTTAATTGTGAGCGGTAGCCCCAGGTCCGGCTCTTCCGAGGACGACCGGGGATTAAACCCCTCTGAGTGACAAGCTGGTGTCTCGGTACCCGTGGCCGCAACAATATTCTTACAAACCTTGTACAATAATTCATTATTGGTACAACTTCAAAATAGTTTTGTTCCTTCTATTATAGATGATGTAAAAAATTTACGAGCAGTGACTCCCTCAGTTGGGGGTGGAGAGAGTTCCCTGGCTGGGTGAGCTTTTCGCAGCTGTGGTTGCAGGATGTGTTGGACATTGAAAAGCGATGGAGTTATTGGCCTCATGGGGGTTACCTTTTGCTTATGGGCTGGTGGCAGCACTGCCTGGCCCCACATCCCAATGTACACTTTATAGCAGCCTTTGGTGGCCTCAAAACGGCCTTCAAAGCCAACGTGTGGAAACTTGCCCAGATTCTGAAGTACTGCCAAACAATTTTCGGGGTCTCCAGCTGCTACAGTTCGACCGTGAATGAATAACGCATAAACAAATACAGAAACACTTGAAAAATATTTATATTTATTCCAGGATGTGTATACATCCATCATTGGGACCATACTGTGTGCAGAGCGTTGGTGCTGCCCAAGCAGTCACCTTTGCTACTGGGCACAATTCTGGACCGGTCGCCACTCCGCCACAGGATACCAGCATGCTGGCACTTATTTTGCCGACCTCAGAAGGATGACAGGCTGAGTTAACACCACCTGGTATTAATTCAACAGGCGAGGGGGATTTGAACTCAGGATGCTGGGATCCCAAGCCCACCACCCTAACCATGAAGCCAACACCAGACATGTGTATACAGTGCCTTCAGAAAGCATTCACAGCCGTTGACTTTTTCACCTTTTGTTGTTACAGCCTGAATTTAAAATGGATTACATTAGTATTTTTTAATTTTTTCACAAATTAAATAAAAATGAAAAGCTGAAATGTCTTCAGTCAATAAGTGCTCAACTCTCTTGTATTGCGATGACACTCCAAATTGAGCTCAAGTACATCCAATTTCCTTTGATC
Organism: Eptatretus burgeri; assembly: GCF_056783735.1. Lineage (NCBI taxonomy): Eukaryota > Metazoa > Chordata > Myxini > Myxiniformes > Myxinidae > Eptatretus > Eptatretus burgeri. The sequence goes on from NC_140972.1 coordinate 13,220,372, forward strand.
ATCATTAAGATGTCTACAACTTGATTGGAGTCCACCTGTGGCCAATTCAATTGATTTGACATGATGTAGAAAGAAACAGACCTTTTTATATGAGGTTCCACAGTTGACAGTGCATGTCAGAGCAGAAACTCCACCATGAAGTCCAAGGAACTGTCCGTAGAACTCTGAGATAAAATTGTGAGGAGGCATAGATCTGGGAAAAGGTATAAAACAATTTCTGGAGTGTTAAACGTTCCCAAGAGCACAATGCGTTCCATCGTTAGGAAAGGGAAAGAATATGGAACTACCCAGAGTCTTCCTACAGCTGGCTGTCTGACCAAACTGAGCAAGAAGGACCTTGGTCAGAGGTCACCAATAAGCCAATGACCACTCCCACAGAACTATAAAGTTCCTTGGCTGAGATGGGAGAACATGCCAGAAGGACAACAGTCTCTGCACCACTTCACAAATCTCGGCTTTATGGGAGAGTGGCCCGAGGGAAGCCACTCCTGAGAAAAAGGCACATGACAGTATGCATGGAGTCTGCAAAAAGGCACGTGAAGGACTGAAAGCACGAGGCAAAAGATTCTGTCATCTGATGAGACAAAAATTGAACTTTTTCACTTGAATGCAAAGTGCTATGTTTGGTAGAAACTGGGTACAGCTCATCACCCACCTAACACCATCCCTACCCTGAAGCATGGTGGCGGCAGCATCATTCTATGGGGATGCTTTTCAGCAGCAGGTACTTGGAGACTTGTAGGGATAGAAGAGGGAACAATGAATGGAGCCAAATCTTTGAGGAGAACCTGCTTCAGAGTGCAAAAAGGCCTTAGATTGCAGCGAGGATTTACGTTCCAACAGGCCAATGACCCCAAGCATACAGCGAAAGCAACGAACAAGAATGTGAAAGTCCTTGGGTGGCCTAGCCAAAGCCAAGACTTGAATCCCATTGCGAATCTGTGGAAAGACTTGAAGATTGCTGCTCATCGACGCTCGCCACTGCGAGCTGACATTGGTCATGTGCCCTTTGAAAAGGCATAGCCGCGCCCCGAGCCAATGATGCAACCAGCAGCCAAAAAGGCAGCACACGATGGGAACCGATGCTCCCCATCCAACTTGACAGAGCTTGAGCAAATTTGCAAGGAAGAATGGGAGAAAATCCCCAAATCCAGATGTGAAAAGTTGATACAGACATACCCAAGAAGACTCGAAGCTGTAATCGCTGCCAAAGGCACTTCTAAAGTTTTGAATCAGGGGGCTGAATACTTATGTAAATTATATATTTTACGGCACCGTGGGGTAGCACAATACTTATGGCCTCATGACCCAATTACATCATGAATATGGTAGCAGAAATCTGATTGACACCTTAAATTCCTATGGGATGTGTGCGAGTTCTGATGAGCTTAGGATATTTCAAACAGCTGCTGCAGAAGACCAGATCTCTCCAGCTGAAGATGGAGTCCATGTACCTCCAGGACTTCTGCCGAGGGCATCGGGCGGTTCCCTCATTCAGGAGGGTGATGACAATGATGGCCATTTTGTTGACGCAACTTAAGCAATTCTCCTCCATAAGGATTGTGGGTAATCTTTATGTGTTACAAATCAGATACAAGACCTTCCAAAATTATTTAAATCAGATGCTAGTATCATTTTATTACAGATCAGGACACAGGGACCCTCAATGTAAAAATAAAATACAAAAACTTAATAAAAAATAGAGTCCATCTTGATGACGTCACTTGAACATGTTCCCCTAAGGGGATTCTGGAGATTTTTTGGTGTGTGAAGTAGTCAGGGCCCATACTTTATAAAAAATATCAAAATTAGCTTGTGGGAAGCTAGTTGCCACTTCACCCTCATTTTCATGCTCAATCTGCAGCCCTATAAGGAGAAGTGAATTCCTGCAGACAATTTTCTGTAAGGCTCAATTGGCTACGCCTGGATGAGTTTGAGGGTAGAGGGATAGCAGCTGAAACCCGAGTCCTATCCAGAGGTTCCTCCTGATGACTCCAATGCAGTATTTGGTCTTCCGTTTGATCACAAAATTAAACCCTCGTTTATTGCATTTCATATACTTAAAGAGTCGTCAGCAAAGTTCAAGAATGACACGATAATACACTTGTCAATCTTTGACGTGAAAATGTTTATTTTGTAAAAATTATCGATTCATACACATTCGGAAAGAGTGCAACAAAGTATAGCAAAGAACTGAACTCAATACCATGAGTGTAATATCACTCGAACACCATAAGGATAAGGAAACGTTTCCCAAAACAGGTCGAGGAAACAAGATTGCCCTTTTAGAGAAACTTTCACAAAATAATGCTCTTTCAGCTGCAGCGAAAATATTTTCCAGTGATGATGATATTATACAAATCTTACTTTACAAGTTGATCTTTTCATAAGGTGCTAATATTCAAATCATTTCCTTTGGACACTTGGACATTCTTCATCAGAACTTGAAAGCTCATCACGAGAAGAATCGGATTAAGGCAAATAGATAATTCCGAGCACCCATAAAACTTGTATTTTGCCTTAAAATATTCATTTATACAACGATGCAATTTCAAGACGACTGCTGTGCATTTCTACATGTGTTTTTAGGAAGCTCACACACAGGTGTAACAGTTATCTCTCCATTGTTCATTTAAAAAAAAAAAAAATGGAGAAAATGTAAAAGTGAATATTTGGTGCTGTGCGAAATGTGCTCATGTGACGTCTTGGTTCTATATCCCAACAGTATAGGAAACATTTCAAAATACCACCTATTAAAACAAACCTCTCACATCAGCCTTCACTGTGGCAAACACAAATCACCAGCAAAATATTCAGATTTTTACTCTGGCTCAAGCCATGTTCAAACAGCATTGCGGCGATTTGTCATATTCACCCTCTGGGAGGCTGACAGGATGGCTTAAAGGTACGCACACTCACCTCTAAGCTTTCTAGCCTGGGTTTCAATCCTGACCCAGCGATAAACTGTCATCCTGGTGTTTCACAGGCAGGGTGATTCATCAATGTTTGTGTTGTCCCTCAGATGGACGTCTGCCATCATTCGTCGGTGGATGTTAAAGATCCCATGGTGTCCTTTGTGAAGAGTAGGTGAGCCATCGCTGGCACCATGAACAAATTATAAATTCCTCCCCGAACCAGCATAGGGCACTGCATCAGCGGCACAGCTGTGCCCTCAGCCAATAATGTTACCCCACAGCCTTGTGCTACATACAAACGAAGAAGAACCCTCTGGGAAGTGTAAAAGTTTTTTGTTTTTCATACATCTTTAAAGCAGAAAAACAAAATAGATCTTTCAATTAAAATACAACCAAAGGTGATTGCTGGAAAAACAAAAACAAAATGTACACCATAGTTCCAATCACACAAAAAAAACACGCTGAAAACACACATTGTGCACTCGAAGCACGCACGCACACCTGCTGTGCCCATTTGCGGTCAGTCTTCATTGCACCAATAACCAGTTCTTCTGCACAGATTAGTCCTCCTTGATCAAGGACTGATGTGACTTTCACCGCACCGCCAAGAAAATTTCTGATAATCAGATGAGGCAATTACAGGTAAGATAATTAAACGGTGCAGTAAGTATGAGTGATCCAAGATGAAATGAACCCCAAGATTGCAATCAAAATAATAAATTATTATTGTTAGACTGTGGGAATTTGAAGATAACCTAAAGTTCTCAAAACTACGAGTAGAGGAATGGCTAGCTGTTTTTAATCAGGAAATATACAAAATACACAGAAGCAAATATTATATATTTTAATTTTTGGATATAAAATCTAGGCTCATGGAAGATCAATTCTTCAGTTATTAATATTTTAATAAATGTATTCATTCAATCACCAAGTGATTAATTTACCTGTGCTAAAAGAGGATGGCCTTTCCTAGAGTCCTCTCCTTTACATATCCTGTGAAGCGTTTCAGGAACTTGGGGTATTCACGCTTGGCTACGGTACGCAGGGCAGCAGCTGGGGCCCATCCTCCAGGATTCACTGTGGAAGGAAGGAAGGAATAGTAAGGAAAGACTCGTTCAAAATTAAACTTTTTTTCACTACAAACCAAAACAAAAACCACAACTTTATTGTTGATAAATTATTGTTACGGAACCGGAGTCGAGGTTCACCACAAGGGGGACCTCTTGGACTCTTCCCGACCTCCAGCCCTGGAGGCCACCGTACTGCAGATAAGTCCGCAGCCTGCCGGGTTGTTAAGAAACGATTGATACTGCCAAACCTGGAAGAATCTTTGCTCTGAAATGCAATATCTTTGCTGGTTTGTTGGTGATGTTAATTGAGGCCCGTACCCTCAATGTTCACCCATCTATATATTACGTATGGCCGAGCGGAACCGTGAGTATACACTGGCTAACTGTGGAGCCAATCTATGGGGCAGAACTCCCTGTGTATCTGGTCCCACCCACTAAATTGGGCCAATAGAGGAAAGGAAGAAAACAAGCAGGTTGGAAACATTTAACAATTCAGCAAGTATATTTATCCAATCAGCACAATAAAGCAATTGCTATTCAATCAGCAAGGGCATGTATTTACAATAGCAATCATGAGCATGTTTTTACAATGCATGTACTGAAATCACAATAGAAAAAGACCAAATTAAAAGATGAGAAAAGTGACTTAGCTCCGCACCAAGGGAGCCCACTTGTACGGTCTTATCTACAGCTAAACATAAGACATGGCGCCATCAATCATCCAGGAAGGTAAACGAGAGTATGAGATGATTAGAGGAAGAGCGGTGTATTGGATCAACTCCTGGCTGACCAGACACAGACAATGGGTGACTACGTTGGGCCCAAAGTGAAGGAGGAGGAAGGTGGAATGAGAGGGATAGGGGGAGCGTCAATGTGGTGTTGGAAAGTTTCTGTGAGGTGGAGGTTGGGAGACTGAATGACGAAGGATGTGAGCTGGAGGAACGAACGGGTAGCTTTAAGTTAAGCACGGCAGGTTTCCCGTGGGGGTTATGGGGTGTGAGATGCTGAGAGGCAAGGGTGGTGAGGGCATTACAGGGAATCACAGTACGAAGGGTGAAGACGTGATGGGGAATTAGAATTTCGGGGTGAGGAGCAGTGTGGCAGGGCATGGAATATTGGATACAACACTGGATGTGAAGGTGGATGGAGCATGGATTGCAAGCTAGATGAAGGGGAAAGACCGAGCTAATCCCACACAATGCATTTATCCCTCATCCTGCCAAGCAACAGGAACAAAATCTATTCCGAGGATATAAATTAAAGACAAAACTGGCTCTGGCAACTGCTACACATCTCTGAATGCATTGGGGTCTTTTTCCATAACTGCAACATTATTGTTGGTATCAGTTTTCATCAGTTCCAGTTTTATAAGGTAGGCTAAATAGGCCAGCATCAATGCAAAATTGACAACCATACATCATACAAGCTTCATCAGTGAATGAATAGGCATTGTTTAAGGTAACACCAGGCCTGAAATGTTTAAAATTTGTTTAAACTACTAAACAAATTCAGTCACAACCTGCTTATTTTTCTTCGAGTATTGTCATATGGCTTGCTTGACTTATTCATCTCCCAACATTAGTGCCCTGGGAAGTCTGCAGGGCCTGATGTAACCATGTGTAAGGTTTCAAAGAAGGCTTCAAGGATGGTGCAAAGTAAAACCTATATCAATAAACGTCACATCAAAGATGACAGAATGTGGAGTGAAAATGGAAGGAGAGAGGGAGGTGATGTAGGGAAACTCAGGAAAGTCAGGAACAATTACAGCCATTGATTTTCTACTTCAAAAAAGTAGCTTTTTCCGTTTCCAAAAAACCTAAATTCCGCTTCAGAGATTAAATTCCATTTCACATTATCAATGGGGGGGGGGGGGGGAGGGAGCAGAAAGCATTTATTTGTGCCCTTGCATTGAAAAAAAAACCTCCAATTTCCCTCGAGTCTCTGCCCCGCAAATCCACCACGGTACCCCTGAGTGGTCAATGTTATGCTGCCATCAGGGTGATGCAAAAACGCGGGTAATAATAAAACCATAAATGGAAGGTAGGAAAAATGTGGAAACCGGATCCATTGGATGTGACGATTTAAACAAAATGAATCTTCATTCTGATATCTGTGTATGCTCATCAACAAGGATGTACACAGACGTGGCGGTGTGGACAATGACATAAATACTCCAGGGGAGTTGTGATCACTTCCCACACCCGTTTAGATACGTTCTCTATGACAAGGCATCCTTGATTGATCAAATAATTTCCATTGTTGGTTTAATGGCTGGTGTTGGCTTTATGACTAAATGGCTTTAGCTCAATATCTTAATTCTTGAGTGCAAGCCCTTGTCTTTCCGTTAAATAACACCAGGTGGATTGACTCAGCCTGTCATCCTTCCGAGGTCGGCAAAATGAGTACCAGCTTACTGACAACAGGGGGCACTGCATCAGCGGCACGGCTGCGCTCCCAGCTATGATGCAAACAGCAGTCACAGGCTGTACACGAAATTATGATGATGATCATTAAAAAAAAGTTTCTCTAAAGTTGCATGAAATGAACGTGGATGTAATGACTGACACGTTGCTTTCACTGGCAATGTATTTTCAGGAAATATTTTCAACAATATGGGACGACTTTCAAATCGAATTTGTTTAACTTTGAGTGGCCTCTCCAGAGATTGTTAGACAATGTTATTCAGTATTTAGTGCCAGCAATGAAGAATCACAGCAACGCTCGTCCTGAGCAGAGCATTAGCTGTGCTTACGTTCCAGGTATAGATGGCATAGATGGTAGAGATAGCATCCCTTGTGCATCGAATTGCAACATGTCTTTTATTGTTTACATTTTGTAATTACAATGTGGGAATTAATTATGTGGAGACTCGCACACAAAATCAAACAATATAGGAAATAATTTATTCATAATTCGACCCAATGTTGACTTCTTTTTTTTCCTGCAATTTACTTCATTCCACCCCCGCCCCACCATCCCCACGGCAGATTCATTTTTCTGTTTCAAGCCACAGATGCTGCGATTCCATCCATTTTCCACGATCACAGAAAATTGTTGGCTCTAAAAGATACTCAAGGGAGGTTAACAAAGAGGGCACAATAATTAATCAACACACAAACACCGCTTTCTTTGCATCAGGCACACCAAACTCTAGGACAGCACCTCAGACAAGAAGAAAACAGTGTCTTACCATTGGCTACGTAAGTTATTTTGCAAACAATGTTGTCTCTTGTAATGTCTTGTCCATTCTCTGGAGGGCTTACAAGCGTCTGGCAAATCATGGCAATATTGATCTTCACACGAACACACTTGCTGGTCACCTGCAGAAAGAAATATTGGCAATTACTGGTTATGGTATTTAAAAGTTTTTATTTACTTTGTATTGCTGGATATTGAAATGCACACACACTCCAAGGTATTTATATGAAAAAAAAGCAACATTTGTGGTTATCCGCAATGTACTAATGTGAAAAGTTTGTTATTTTTACGATTCAGAACTAGTTTGGATGCTGGGCCAATTTTTGAATGAGGGGTGGCAAGATAGTCCTGCTGGTAGTGTGCTCACCATTAAGCTGTCTAAATAATAAATAACGTATTCTTGTGCTCTCAAACAAAAAGTGCAATGGGCCCAAACGTGGGAAGTTTCAAAAATATTTCAAAAAAAAAAGTGTTGTTGCCTTTATCTTTTCTATAAGAGAGATGTCTGTCTGTTGCCATTTTTTCTCAGATGGCCAAACGTAACTTCATCAAACTTTCAGAGGTTCATCAGTGAGTGTCGGGGAGTGTTTTAGGTCCCCCAAAAAGTTTTTTAAATTATTTAAAAAAAAAAAAAAAAAAAAAAAAAAAAAAATCGCTCTATAGTACCTCGGCCTCTGTAGTTACATGAAAGGTAATATTAAATGATCCCCGGCCCCATTTCGTAGTGGGTGTAGGGAAGCGTTTTGGGTCTCCACAAAAAAAAAACAGAAAAAAAAGACCAAAATTTGATTTCTTCTAAAAGCCAACAGGATGAGAACAGCATCAGGCAATGCCGGGTACCCCTGCTGGTAATTGATAAATGGAACAAAGAGATGCCCATTACAAGAGATGTGATTTTAATGAAAGCAAGTGAAGTTGCACAAGAGATGCAGATGCTGGAATCAGAGTTTAAAGGCAGCCTTGGAAGGTGCAAACACGTGATAAATCATCATTAACTCTCAAACCTCTCTCCCTCCTCAAAATCCTGGTGGCGTTTAATCAAATCTGTTTCTGGTGTATGTTCCCCCTCCATCCCCTCCCTTACCTCAAATGGCCGCACTGCTGATTCCACACGTGATAAAGCTGAATGTCTAAACTCGGTGTTTGCAGCTAAATCTTGTGTCCCAAACCCATCACTATCTCTACCCACTTTACCCAGTCGCACCCAACTGTCCCTGGACTCTGTATCCTTTTCTCCTGACAAGGTGGAGAGCTTGCTTTCAAACCTCGAGTCAGATTCTGCAACCGGTCCAGACGGCATCAGCCCACGTGTCCTCAAAGCCTGCTCTTCTGCTCTTGCTCACCCTCTCTCTGTTCTATTCACCCTCTCATTTTCCCAAGGTCATCTGCCATCTGCTTGGAAATCTGCTAACATCACTGCCCTGCATAAAAAAGGTGCAAAAACAGATCCCTGTAACTATAGACCAATCAGCCTTCTCCCAATCATCAGCAAGGTTATGGAATCCATCATCGCTTCAGACATGAAATCCTTCCTCTTCTCCAATGGCTTGATTTCCAATCATCAATTTGGTTTCAGACCAGGTCACTCTACCCTAGATATGCTGCTACTGCTCTCCCATCAATGGATGGAGGTCCTCAATGCCAGACAGGAAATCCGAGCCGTATCCCTGGACATATCACGTGCTTTTGACACAGTCTGGCACCCTGCCCTACTCACCAAACTCTCTGCCCATGGTATTCAAGGCCATCTCCACTCATGGCTCGCAGACTTCCTCTCCTGTCGCAGTCAACGTGTGGCCCTAAATGGAGTTCTTTCATCTCCTCTTCCTGTGCAGGCTGGAGTTCCTCAAGGTAGCGTTCTGGGCCCTGTTCTTTTCTGGTTTTCATCAATGATCTCTCGGACTCTCTGGAAAATCCTCTATTTCTCTTTGCCGATGACTCAACCCTCTGCCGTACCATCTGTCATCCCTCAGCCCGGCAAGCAGCAGCTTCTTCACTCACTGCAGATCTGGATAAAATCACAAACTGGTCCAACACGTGGAACATGTCTTTCCAATCCAGACAAATCTCACACTCTCACTATGTCTCTTCGAAAGGACCATTTACAAAACCCCCCATCCACTTTCTCAACAATCCTCTGGAAGAAGTCTTTTCTTTCAAGCTTCTGGGTCTCACTATCTGCCATGACCTTTCCTGGGAAAGTCACATTTCCAACCTCGCCTCAAAAGCCAGTCGCCGACTGAGAATCCTCCGTCGTGCAAAGTCCTTCCTCGGCCCTCTTGAGCTCCTGACCACTTACAAAGCTTTTGTCCGTAGCCTGATGGAGTACTGCTCTCCCCTCTGGGCTGGTGCTCCTGCCTCCCACCTTTCTCGACTTCACGCTGTCGAAACCAGGGCTTTTAAGATCATTGGCATCTCCCGCAATGAAGCTGAGTCTTTGGGCCTCTCACTCAATCACCGCAGGTTGGTCGGTGGTCTTTCTGTCTTCTACCGACTCCTCTCCAGCCTTGCCCCCCCTGCTCTCTCTGCGATTTGTCCCAACCACATTTCCACAGGGCGCTCAAGGTCCGCCAACAACCCCCTTCTGGTAAAACTACCAAAATCACGAATCACTGCTCATCTTCACTCTTTCATTCCTCTTTTTTCCCGCCTTTGGAATAAACTTCCTCACTCTATTCTTTCCCATTCTTCCCTTCAGGCTTTCAAAACAGCTGTTCACCACCACCTCTTATCTTCCCCCATCCAAATCCTCGATCTTTTCTACCCCCGATAATCCACCCAAGCCCACTTCCTTCAATTCTCCTGCTTTCCTTCCTGAAAGTCCCTTTAATGTCCATCTTCCCCTCGCCATGTTCCCCGTCCCATCCCCATCCCTCTCCCTTCCACAGTTCACCTGTGTCTGTTCCCCAATGTTTTGTCCCTTCCACTCCCGCCCCTCTTGTCTCATGCCTCCTTGCTGTGAGTTGTGTGTTAGCTCTCATACGAGCCTCGACCAAGGTATACAAAAAAAAAAAAAAAAAAAAAAAAAAAAAAAATGTTTCATCTTGCAGAGGCCAACCTTTGCTCAACGACTACCAAATGACTACAGTGGAAAACTGACTGAATTTCAGCGCTACATTATTTCACTCTGCAAAGAAAATGGGTACAGTTTGGATCAAATCAGCAATGCAGACCAAGCGCCAGTGTTTTTTGACATGCTGCCAAATGTTACTACGAACAAAAAAAAAGAAAAATTCTGTGCTTGTTAAGTTGGCCAGAAATGAAAAGTTCTGTATTACTTTGATGTTGACTGTGCTCGCTGATGGTACCAGGATACGACTGCACGTGATTCTTAAGCAGAAGACAATGCCAAAAGAAAAATTGCCTGCGGGGCAAGACCAATTCTGCCAGGCAAACATTAGCGTTGGTTTCTCAGTAAAAAACACAAATTGAAATGCTAAATTGGTGAGAGGATTGTGGAGCTTATGGATTAACAGTAATGCACAACACTGAACTATCATAACAAGCATCGATTTTTCACTATATCAAAACATAAATATCAACACGATGTGAGATGTTCTTATTCCCTTACTGGAACTTCGTTGTGATCAACAGAGACGTTGCAAACAATCCAAATGTCTGGATAATTTTCTTTGGCAGCAGATATTTTCTTCATAGAAGAAAGGTAGAGTGCATCGCGTTGAGTCGCTGGCCATATTCGCTGCGAGAAATAAATCGATTAAAGAAGCAACTTCAAAGTTTGCAAAATAAAGCACCGTAGCTTTTTCTATTGGGCTGTGTAAAGTTACTCCAACAGGTATGAACTTTTGTAATCATCAAATTGTTATCATCTGTATCTCCAGCTCACCTTGTGTGTTTGGTAAATAATAATTGCATTCTCTGCCAGGGTTTCCACTACCCTGTATGAATCTATTGTTGCTGCAACACAAGAGTGGGATAAAATGTCACATCACTATTTAGTACTGATGAATACAACAATGTCAGGGGACATTTCAATCATGAAGGGAAACCACAAAGACTGAAGTATCAATGGTTGTTTTAATCCATTTATAGCCACTGTCTGCACCAAACACTGTGACAACGTTTCACAAGACTGTATGAAGCACTACTGCACCATCATGAGACTGTCTCTGCCCAACAGCTGGGCAACGAGGAATCATCCATGTTTTAGTGCATTAAACTATCCCTTTGCATGCCCCATACATGGCTGCAGCACTGCGAATGATTGGTCCATGAGGGCAGCTGACATTTACTTGACCATGAGCAAGCTACAAACAATAGGAGCTGAAAGGCTAAGAAAACCAGCAAAAAAAAAAAAAGAGAAAAAAGTTATAATTAACCAAATGAATCAGTTATATTACTTCTGAAAAGTCTGGTGTTGGGTTAACGGTTAATGTGGCTGGTTTAAGATCTTAGGGTCTTGAGCTCGAGCTCCTGCCATGCCATTACATAACACCAAGTGGGTTGACTCAGCCTGTCATCCTTCCGAAATGAATACCACCTTACTGGCAACATGGGGCACTGCATCAGCGGCACAGCCACACTCTCAGCAATGATGCAACCAGCAGCTACAGGCTGCATACAAAATAATAATAATAATTACTTCTGAATGCTGTTTGTGCATAATCACAAAGATTTGGAAAAAAATAAAAACAAAATTTTGATCTCAAGGAGAAAGTTCAGACATTAAAAAACACATTGTGTGTCACCAATTACTTTTACTTATGGAGAAATTTCTTGTTTTGTCATTCAGATTTGTCCTTTACAATGTTTGTGTGGTGTGTTGGCCTGGTATTGGCTTCATGGTTAGGGTGGCGGGCTTGGGATCCTAGGGTCCAGAGTTCAAATCCCGCTCAGCTGTTGAATTAATACCAGGTGGGGTTAACTCGACCTGTCATCCTTCCGAGGTCGGCAAAATGAGTGCCAGCTTGCTGGTAAAATGTATCGGAGGGGCGACCAATCCAGGATTGTGCCCAATAGCCAAGGAGACTGCTTAGGCAGCACCAACGCTCGGCACAGAGTATGGTCCCAATGGATGGATGGATGGATATATGTCTGTATGGACACTAATTAAATCTGGGGCAAATGATAAGTTAGCACCTTTTGTTTGTTACGTTGATTGAATTTAGACGAGTAACGATTGTGTACTAAGCTGCTTGAGAGATTGCGATCCTATATTAAATTGCTGACCCGACGATAATGACAGTGCAGTACACTAACATGCTGCTTCCTCGCTTGATGTTCAGCATTTCAAAAAAGGATAGAGCACCGAAAAACAATGCTGGGAAGGCAATAGTAAACCACCTAGTGTAACCAATGCCAATAAACTGCTTCAGCAGCAGCATCATCGCTCTGTAAAGAGTATGGTACAGTATATCAAAAATATTATTTTATAGAATATATATGTACACATACCCACTCACACTGTACATCCTTCCTTCCTTCCTTCCTTCCCAACTTCACTTCCTTTTGTTCATCTTCACTCTTAATCTACCCACTTCCCCACCCCACCTTTATAGATCATCGACAACACAAACAATCTTGACATGAACAATCAAGTATTTTGATCAATAAATGAGTTTGAGTTGAAGTAGAATTGAAAATTTCAACAAATGTGGTCCTTTTACCATGCTCACTTAATTTGTATTATTTTACCATGCTCACAATTTGTAAAATATTATTTTACTATTTTACCATGCTCACAAATTATAAATTAGTTAACACCTGTATGCCTGTTATTCATACATGGAGCACATTTCAAATTGAAGGACAAGGAAAGTATTGGCTGGTAAATAAAGTGAGACAACTCAGCACTTACTCTCCCAATCATTCTTGGCACCAGCATCCCAGAAGTAATGGCAGAGCTCATGACCAGTCACGCCCTTGACTGTATGCGTGGCCTTTAGCGGATCAAGAACAATGCCGTTTTCCTCAACTTCACGTCGGAACACCTAGAATCACACACACACCACAAGCAGGAACAACAATGCCAAATGGTACGGATAATATTTGAGCATTTCAGGTATTTTGTTGTCCAGTTGGGTCTTGTTAGAACAAAATGATACATTCCATGAATCGATTGTTGCATCAAATATGTTATACTGGGACTCCACCCCACCCTCTCTCCCACCCTCTACATGGAGCCCCATAGGATTTAGGACACATGACCAAGATGTACATACCACTGTGGCATCACAAATTGCTTTGTTTTTTTTAATCTACCTTTCATTTTTGGGCAGCTAAACTTGCCATTTCTTTGTGGTCATAACAGCCCTTAAATTAATGAATTTCTCTGCAATGGTTCAACATATTATATTTCATCTTCAAATAAAACAAATTCTACATTTCATCATTGTTATATCTAGTTGGAATGAATTCATCAAAATGGGACAGCTTACTTACCAAAAATGTCATTCTCTGTAACAAAATCTGTTGTTACGAGCACTGGTAGCAATAGTGCTCAAATGTCCTTTGCGACAATCCGAAGAACCTTATAACTAAGAGGAATATATTTTTCACTGCATTCCAAAATCCTCAACGCAAGACCAACAGACTGTAGCACTGAGATAAGATAATGTTACGATCTCCACAAAAATATTATAACTCAGTTTCCTGATCAAAAAAAAAATACGAAAGCACAAAGGCAATTTTGTAGTCATTACTTTGCATTGTTAAAGATATCAAAAAAAAAAAATTTCACAAAACAATGCTTAAATGTGCCCTCCGTTCCTCCCAGCTAGATATTGCAAGCATCACATACCCTGCCTTCCTCACACTCCCCCCCCTCTACATTTTCTTCCTTTTATCAATGCTATCTTAATTAGTTATACCATACCCAAAACCTCACCTGTCAAGGCATATGTAATTGGCAGAATAAAACTGAACAAATAAACAAGAATGATGTCATGGATTGCGTGATACTTGCAAAATTCAAATAAACAATAGTTGCCATGGAAACAACAATTTGGTAATTTGACCTCTCAAACGTTTTACATGATGGAATGTTGTGCATAGCAAATTTGGTCGATACATTTTCTAATTGCCACCTAATCGGCATTTTACATGTTTTGGATGACCTTGACCTTGACCTTTGACTAATTTTAACCAGATTTTACACACGTGTACTACACATGCGTACAAATAAGCTGTGCAAGTATCAATCCGATATCTTGAAAAATTCCTGAGGTTTGATAATATTAAAGTCACAAAATTATCCCATTTTATTATAATGGGGTGAAATTGTTGTCATGGACACCGTTGATGCATCAAAATGGCAAAATAAATCGTTCTGATTCCGGTGAACCAATCCAGTGACCCAATATGCAAATCCTGTTCAAATTTCAAGTCAATATGATGGCCAGTTGATGATTTTATGTGATCTTGACCTTTTGAACTCAAACAACTGGCTTCTACTTTTGACTTGCTCTACCGGATGGTTAAGCTTCGTGAATATTGGTCTAAAAATGTGACCTGTAAGCTGTTGACATTCAGACGGACAGATGGAATCAGAATAACAGACAAAACCAACCAATATACTTGTGAATCTCCGATTTAGCAAGTAAACACATTTAACTGACAATCCATCTCTGGAGAGTACATCATGGCCTCCATGAGGTGCCTTGTTCTGCAATGTGTTATTCTGATCACGAGAATACAGGGGACAACAAATGGATCCACCACAGCACAAAGAGAGGAATAGCAGGAGAAGGGGGAGAACGGGGTTCTAGCAGTAGTAGTAAAGCTCGATGGTCAAAATAGGCGAGACTATGACGTGGCGGTGGGCTGCCAATTTGAAATAATTTGAAAAGACCTCGAGACAACACACAGGAAGACAGTAACACAGACAAAAAACACAATGACTACTTCTTTATTGGCAACAATTAATCCCACCTTGCCAAGACTGACGTTCGATTGATGGTGGGAGGAATCTAGTTATTGCCATTACTTGGAAGAAATTGCACAGTCTATGCTTCATGAAAGATGCCATTGGATCTTAAACATCCACCAACTAATGCTAAAGGACAAAACGCTCAGCTTAACTTCCATCCAAGGGACAGAGGACTTTGTGATGCAAAGCTCCATTTGCAAAGCACAAATCTGATGGTCTGTAGTTGAGTAGACAATGAAACCCATAATAGACAGCCAAAGGTAAGTGCGCTACTTCTGCACCATCCTATCGGATTTCCACAGGTAAGACAAGAAGGTTCTAAAAGAATAGAGGTGAGGGTAAACCAAGTTTAGACTTGGGAGGAGCATCAAGGAAACCCTTTCGTGCTCATATTCTCACGAACAGATCCTTAAATTATTAACTTTTATGGAGAGCAGCTTTTTGGGCGGTTTTTTTTTTTTCAAAGTATCCATTCAAAAAAAAAATCTTTTGCATCTACACTCAATGTACCTTCATCTCTCCTTCTTCAACAATCAGCTGCCAATGTGCATCACCTCCTACATCCTGGAGAGAGTACTCCAAGTGGTTCTCAACAATACCTTCCACCTGTGCAAATGAGTAATAAAATTTGCATAAATGTTACAAGTTCGTCAATTTTGGTTTAGCATAAACTTATTTAAACATAAATTTTGCCAGATATGCAAATAACAACATTCAAAAGAGGATTCCACAATTTCTCAAGTTTTCCAGATTGTCATGGTGCCACAATTAATGTAGTGCACCCTAAAGTTATGCAATGTAAGTGCCATGTCATGTGACCAGATGTCCAAATTTTAATTGCATCCTTACGATAATTCACGGACTGGTGTTTGTGTTTGTTTGTTTGTCGCACTACTCCTCCTACAGCTCTGGTCTGGTTACATCCAGACTTGCTACGGAGGATCAGCATGACCACGATAAAAGGAGAGGGGTGTTTTTATCTTTGCCGGTGGTCTTGGAGAGTTTGAAGGGGGACGCAAATTCTCGATGTAAATGTGTGCCGCCTCCAGGTGTACATGTTTGGACATGTTTGGTGTACATTTACATTTACACATGTAAATGTGTAGTGCCGCCTCCAAGTGGGGGAGGGTATTACAAGTCCCCACCACTTACAGTACAGTATTCCTATCCCCACGTTTTCCAGTACGGTGAGGTGTTTTGAATTATAAGCAGTAGGTATGTTTTTGCTTTATGCAAGTAACCCGAGTTATGTTTTTTTGCATATACAGAGCTATCAGTTGTTTATACACTGCCCAAGTAAAGGTATACGTCAGATGAACGTGTGAAATGCTTGGAACAAGACCGCCAGTCGGGCGGGTTACTCTGCTAGTCTACACAATTTGTATTGCTTGTCAGTCTGAGCAACAGAGCAAAGAGATTCACTTCAATAAGAAAAGCAAATACAGCATTTCAACAATTTGAAAGGCAATAAATATGGCTAGAAGTCTTTGGGATATCAAATGTTCAAAAAAAAAAAAAAAGGTCATCCAAGTGGCTTGCTTAATTTTCCTGCAGGACCTGAACTAAAAATCTGATTTCATAAAAATGAAGATGCGTGCATGCGTGGTTGATTGCTATCTCCATAATTCAGGTTTCAGAAAGTGGAACAGAGTCCTCCCAGGACTCGAAGTTTCCACCTTCGTTTTGGTGAAGGATGTGATTCATGCCCTAAGTTGTGAAGTTGTGTTGTTCTCAGAGGTTTGCCCCAAGGGCTCTTTTCAGGATTGTCACTGAGCCCCGGACAGCCTCCAACTGTAGTTCGTTTGTGGTAATGTTCCCAGGAATGTTTTTTGTCAGATCTTCGTGAAGTTCTTCTTTATCATTACCATTGCTCCAATTATCGCTGGTACAATTTTGGCACTCTTCAGCTTCCAGCATCTTTTTACTTCATTCTTGAAGTTTTGATATTTGGTAATTTTCTTGATTTCTGCATTATTTAGACCAAAAACACTGGGTACTGAAACCTCAATCAACATTGCTTTCTTTTCCTTTTTGTATCCGAGTACTATGTCGGGTTGCAGTGCTCCGATTTCTATATTCTCGCTGGATGGGATCATCAGGTCGTGCGTGAGCATTACTTCCTTGTTTTCAATGACTGATTTTGGTTCATGTTTCCATGAGTTTTGTGGAATGAGGATATTGAAATATCTGCAGATGTGCGAGTGAATTACTCGACATGTCTTGTTGTGCCTTTGTGTGTACAGCTGTTCTGATACGAGTGTTTTACATCCCGATAGGAGGTGGCTCGTGCTTTCTGTTTATACCTTGCAGAACCTACACTTGTCTGATTGGCTCATTATTGCCATTTTTTAAAGCCATAGTGCAGTGTGCTTGGTCAAGGGCATTTATAATGATTTGTTTTCCATCCCAATTGAGCTGACCTCTTATTAAAGCCATTCAAGTGATCCTTCTTTGTCTATCCCCAATCTGTCCAACTTTCTTTTTACATACATATATATATTTTGAAGTTTTTGTTTGTCTGCACGCGCTAATCTCCTGAATAGTGAAAGAAAGGAGGAAGCCTGTGAAACAAAAAAATGGCGGGACGGGCCCCGGGAAGGTTATAGGCTAGGTGGCGAGGCCCCTCGGCGCAGGGGCCTCGCCACCTAGCCTATAACCTTCCCGGGGCCCGTCCCGCCATTTTTTGTTTCAGATGTGTTTTTTGTTTCCCCTCACCAACCGCCTTAGGCTATGACTGCCGTGGCCCAATAGGGAACTGATACTGGGCTCGCATCAGACCTATGTACAGAAGATTAAATTCATTCAAAAAGAACACCAGAAACGCCGGGTGCATTCAGCTGGTGTGTGTGTGTGTGTGTGTGTGTGTGTGTGTGTGTGTGTGTGTGTGTGTGTGTGTGTGTATAGAGCCTGGTGTTGGTGCAGTGGTTAGGGCAGCGGCTTGGGATCCAAAAGGTCCTGAGTTCAAGCCTCGTTGGGCCACTGAATTAATACACCAGGGGGTTGACTCAACCTGTCATCCTTCCGAGGTCGGCAAAATGAGTACCAGTGTACTGGGCCGGTGTATACCCTGGTTAAAATAGGTGTACCATATCCGTGTCGTAAGAGGCGACCAAGGTTGCGTCAGGAAGGACATCCGGCGTAAAACATGTGCCAAATCACTATGCGGATCATACGGATGATCCGCTGTGGCGACCCCTAACGGGAGCAGCCAAAAGAAGAAGAAGATATATATATATATATATATATATATATATATATATATATATATATATATATATATATATATATATATATATATATATATATATATACACACACATATTGTTGCGGACCCAGGGGTTGGGATATACATATATGCAGTATGCGCGCGCACGCGCACACGCGCACACACCAGCTGTGAAAAGCGGTGAAATCCGACAGAGCTGAACGTTTCTGAAGACCCGACAAGTGCTGGTTCTTTGTTGCGATTTCTCTCAGCTTGCAACATCTACAAATGGCACAAATTAGAGTGATTAAATTATCTTTGCTTTCCACAAACCATGGCAGTAACAAACTGCCAATGTATATAACCTTAAAAGAAGACAAACAATAAAAACCACATCGTGAAAACTCGAATGAGCATCATGCACATGTATTTTTTTCACAACAATCTTCAGATTATGAATAAAAGGAAGGAGGAGGTGTGGGTAAATGGAGTGAAATAAAATTGAGAAAAAGAAGTCAAAAGGGAGTGGAGGGGTTAGACAAAAGGTAAGAAAGAGCAGGTGGGGCAGTGGCAGTTGGAAAATGGGGCCGCAGCCAGCAAACGGGGGAGGGAGGGTGGAGGGGAGGGGTGTGGGGGAGGCTTAAGATTATGGAAAACAAGGTAGATTTACAAAGAGCAAGTAAGTGTACATTGCAACCACCTGATGATTCTATAATAGCTTAGTTGCTATTAAATTGCTCACATTTTCATACATATTTCAGACATCCCAGTCAAAGGAGAATAGTATAAATAATTAATGAAACCTGCATGCATAAACAAAACGACTAAAGTAAAATAAAAAAAAAAACCTGTAAAAGATGGCTTTGGGAACTGCACTCTTTCGCTAAAATTTTTTTAAATACATTTATTTATTTATACAGTGTTAAACACTTAAGTTCAGGTTCCAAGAAACTTGCACAAATAAAAAACCCCATGATGTATAAAGGCTTCCAAGTGTGTGGATCGTCAACAGTTATTAATTCAGTTGCTGCTACTAATCCGCGATAAAACAGCCAAGGCGTTGGCAATGCCCAATGATTTAGGAGATGCCTGTGGCTGCGTTTCCATGGCCACAGTTCACAAAGAAGACTTAGATTTTAAATGCCATGCTTATTCCTGCAATCTACTTAGCCATCAGACTGGTCATCGAGTCATCTTGTTCTGTCAAGTCATGGACGACTTCTGGTGACGTCCGTGATGAGATTTCTCCAAGCATCCCTATCCTGCACTCCTTCCCGAAGCACTGGCAGAGACAGCTTAGCTTGGTTACAGCCTTCACCCCCATCCATCCAGCACATACACTGTCTGCGTCCTCCTCTTCTTCCCTCAATCATACACAGCATGATCGATTCCTCCAGACTTTCGTTCGGCTTCCGAGTCAATGCTTCATTAAACTGCAACAGTAAAAGCTCTCAAAACCCCCTGCCGGGAAACCCCGTGAAACCAAAACTAAAACGTATTCACATATTGCGAAACCAAAGGCAAAATGATACCGTGACAAGGCTACAGCTTGGTGGCAAGCTTTGGCTTTACCCCATCCATTCAGTGCATATGCAGTCTGCTTCTTCCTCTTATTCCCTCAACAATACCCAGCAGGATAGCATGGCACATTTCTCCCGACTCACGTTTTCTCCACGCACGATGTGTCCAAAGTATGACAGTTTCTGTTTTAACATCAGCATTTTTAATGCACATGGTGGTCTAATTTCTTCAATCACTAATTTGTTTGTTCTTACAGTCCATGGAATTTTTAACTTTCACCTCCAACATCACATTTCAAAACTGTCAATCTTCTTCCTTTCTTTCTTGTTCACTGTCCGTGACTCACATCCATACATTGCAACTGAAAATACCAAATCATTCACCAGCCTCCTCTTGGTTCGTTTTGTCATATCTTTATCATTTCAGATCCTTGTCAATCCTGACACTGCTGTTCCGCCCAACGCGAACCACCTATTAAATTTCTCCTCCACATTCTCCACTCACTTCAATCTTAGAAGCCAGGAAGATAGAACTTTCCACTATTTACACGTGATCTGATCATGTCAATCTTCTCAGTTCACAAGATTTTAGTCTTTGTTAAAGTTTAAATAAAGACCAGCTTTTTCACTTTCCTTATTCACTGTCTGCAGAAGTTTCATCAAGTCCTCTTTACTTTCTGCCAACAGAGTAGTATCACCAGCATACCTAAGATTGTTGACACATGTTCCTCCAATCCTGACTTGAATATCTCCGTCACCTGTGTTTGATTTCCTCATGATGTACTCACGACAGACTGAACAAGTAAGGGGAGAGAATGAACCCCTGTGTGACTCCTTTTCCAATTCCAAACCATTCCGTCTCTCCGTCCTCTGTTCTCTGTTCTTACTGTAGCTTCTTGGTGTACAGGGTTCTTGTTAGACTTAACAGATGCTGCAACATCCCCATTTCTCTCAGAATAATTCACATCAATTCATGATCAACACAATCGCAGGCTTTGCTTTAATAATCTACAAAACAGAGATTAACCTTCCTTTGTTATTCCCTTGCTTTTTCCATGATCCACCTCAACTTTGCAATTTCTCACTCAATGAAGTCTATTCTGTGTTGAATGATCTTTAGTTATATCTTGCTAGCACATGAAATCAAGGCAATGGTTCATTATTTGAACATCCCCGCAATGCTACACCATTGATGAACTTGTTAATATGTCTTAGAAAAAGAAAAGAAAAAGAAAAACTCAAGTAAGATATCAAATAATATGACAAAGACTTTTCAGAAAGTTCTCCAATGTGTAATCCACAAAAAGATGACCAAACAAAGAAGTATAAAAAGTATGCATCTTTAAATGGTGCATCACCTTTCATTTAATTCAAAAGAAATAACTCGATTAGCAAAACAAACAAATTCAAGATGACGTATGCCAAGTATTCTTTCGGAAAATAATAGGAGAATAATCAAATACCTTTTCATCTATTTTATCTTGCCTGTCCAAGGCAGCCTCCACTGCATCATAGAACTCTTCTTCATTCATGAGACTGTTGGGTCCTTCCTAAAGAAGAAGAAAAAAAATACAATACATACATTATATATACACAACAAATAAACCAGCAAAAAAAGAAGAAGAAAATAAATTTACAGGTTGAGAATAAAAAGCAACTATAAGCAGTAAATGAAGTTCCTTTCGTTATCCCAACTGTTGTTAAAACCTTAAATGGATTAGTTTTGCCACGTAATGCTTCAAAGGTCACGGGGATAAGCTTTGACAGGGAAAACAAACAATGCCGATGGGATTTCAATCAGTCTGGCACTGGAAACATCCTATTCATCCTCCAAAACCAAGTTCAGTTTTTTTTCACTCACCGAACAAGTTTCCACCAGTCTGTGCTGACGCTAACACCGGCTCCAGATATATTACCCATTTAGTGGCTGCAGAACTTATGAACCTCAAAAGTAAATGCAGGATGTGATGTCAGTCAAATTCTACTTTTTAACTATGCAGTACGCTCACCCTCACTGCTTCCACACCGACGTACCTCATAATCAGGACCTCCAATATAAGCCTTCTTTTTGAGCTTCTCGAGGACAACCTTGTACGCTTCCTCCAAACGCCTCCGCCTCTCCTGTTCCTGTTCAACCCAACCGAGCCATTTTTGCATTCCTTTCTCTTTTCTTATCAAAACACAACACGTATACAATCAAGGCTTTATTGGCAATAGAGAACGATAAATAGACACCAAGATAAAATTGCATGATGGCGGCAGAACTACAAATAGACTCGAAAGCGGACAAACAATCCAGAAACGTTTACCTTATCCAGACGTTTCTGCCATCCCTCCTCACACTTCACCATCAGATCAATGCAGTGAGACAGTGTAGCCAAGATCCCAGCTGTGGTCGCCTTGAATGTAATGGCTTCACCCTTGAAGTCCATGCCATTGAGGCCTTTGTGCAATGGAGAGCCAAATGCTGATGGGAGCAGGGGAAGCAATACTGATAAACCCTCTCACAAAT
Organism: Eptatretus burgeri; assembly: GCF_056783735.1. Classification (NCBI taxonomy): domain Eukaryota; kingdom Metazoa; phylum Chordata; class Myxini; order Myxiniformes; family Myxinidae; genus Eptatretus; species Eptatretus burgeri. The sequence continues at coordinate 13,242,680 of NC_140972.1, forward strand.
CTGCAAAGGTTGATAAACAACAGAAGAAAAAAAGAAAAAAAAAAAAAAAAAAAAAAAAAAACGATCGTCAAACCTTTGTCTTTGTTCGCACAGTTATTGTGCAAAACTTCTCCATTTGGACGAACTACCGGCATTTCCTCATCTTCGTCATAATCTAGAGCTAAAAAAGGCACATGGAATTGCACACATTGCTCAATCCAACACTGCAGTTTTGCATTTCATTAAATTACACAATATTTTCATTTGGAGTTTTCTTTAAAAAAGTCTGTCGCTCGAACTTCTGTACTTCCAAGCCACCACTACACCCGTGCATTTCTCTCTTCAGTCCCAAATTCGAAGAATTTAGTTATAAAGATAACTAGAGCAAAGTCAATGTTGCGCCATCACAAATCCCCATGCTTCCCACCTAAAGCAAGGTTTAAAAGATGGCATAAAGTTCCACCAGGATTGATGCAATATCAAATTTTGAGTAAAAACAATTCCCCCCCCCCACCCACATTTTGACCCCTGTGAACCCAAGTCCCCACCCGATGGGGGCATGAAACGGAAGGAAAATCCACAAAAAAAAAATCGTTACATATTTCGTACGTCCCCCAATGTTGATTGCATACACAAAGTTTCATCAAAAAATGTTTAAAAATGTGCACCTCTGTGCCACGTGATGATAATAGCTACCAAGTTTGGTGAATTTATGCCCAATCGTTGAGGAGGTGATAACGTGACGGACAGACAAACAGACACGACAAGGGAAGCCGATTACAATATCCCCCCGTTTTTTTTTTCTTTCCAAAAAAGCATGGGGATAATTAATGAAGTACCTCCAGGTAGTAAGTACAAGACAAAGATATCATTCAGAAGAAATCAAAATAAAGTGTACCGTTATCCCTGTTGAAATGGTCGATATCCGCAGGCTCTGCGCAGGCATCAAAGTATTTCTGCAACGCGTCCACTTGTCTGCAGAGGATGTCCCTAAACGTCTCCAGTTCTGCGAGCTTTTCACGGAGGCCTCGCCCTTTCTGCACAAGCACAAAAGAAACCGCACACAATTATATATCGAGAATGAACCGAGACCAGATGTACAAAATATTTAAAAGTAAATGGGCAATAAATATTAAAGCTATCAATAAGTAAGCCTGGTGTTGGCTTCACGGTAAAGGTGGCTGATGTAAGATCTTGAGTTCGAGTCCCTATCTTTCCCTTAAATAATACCGGGTGGGTTGACTCAACCCGTCATCCCTCTGAAGTCGGCAAAATTAGTAATGGTTTACTGGGAACAGGGCTCACTGCATCAGCAGCACAGCCATGCTCCAAGCTGCGATGCAACCAGCAGCAGCAGGCTGCATGCAAAATGAATGCATGAGCCATCAATAAAAGGACGTACAAAATTACGGTGAAGAAGAAAAAAATGATTGCAACAGACCAAGTGGCATTGGCAGGAAAAAAAAAAACAAAAAAACTGGTAGCTTCTGAAACGTTTCTATGGAAATGCACTCAGTCTAACTCATAGGGAATCAAACCACACGGTGACAGCATGTTGCAAGTCAGTTGGGTGAGGCATGAACTGCACCTTCCTGGATAACACTCAAAGCCGGTGGTTGATGGCACAAGCTTGTCTTCTCTGGTCTGAAAGATTTATCATGCATGGCTTAAGGGTGTGTTGAACATGACTCTAATTTTGGAATGCTGAAATTCAGGAAATAATTTTCAATGTTCGTAGTCGGTGGAATACCAAACTTAGGCCTTGCCCACATACGTGAAATCAGCATGAGCATGCTAAAGTATTCCAACACTCCCAATTCACTAAAACCTGTGAACATGTACCTCGGTCCTTGAAAGTTGTGGAATTACAAGATTTCAGACATTATTGGTGATTGAAATGCCAACTTCAATATGCGATGGTGAGACAGATCCGGGGTTATCCACATCCTAAGTTAACAATTCTACCCTTGCATTTCATCCCTGCACTTTCCCAATTTGGATGCTCGATTAATTTGTTAATTCCGCATGGTCGTTCCATACTGTCGGGACCATAACTTGATAATATGGACACAGGCAGTCATACTCACCACTTTGCCAAATGAATGAAATTAAATCAAATCAAATTAAAATGAAGAAAGAATATCAAATTAAAATGGCAACGACTGCTTGCTTCTATTATTGTTGGCTTCAGGGAACAAAATAAATGCCTATCACAGCTCCCAACTGACAAACATGGCTCCTCTCCCTTTTGTTTTCCTGTTCGTTTATCCCCTTGTTGCCCTGCTACCCCATCAGTTGAAACGTGCTCTTCCACTCTTGTTGAAAAAAAAAAAAAAAAACAGAAAAAAAAGGCACCTGTGGAATTTTCAACATCTACGAAGATCAATGCTGGCCCGCCTGCGGATCCAACTTCCTCAATTTGTTCAATCTCACTCTTCCCTCCAGGATTTCTAGATGGCTGTTTGCCTCCTGCTCAGGTCATGCTCCATCCATATTCATGATCTTTTCTCCACTCATTAACCCCTCGAAGTCCCCCTGGTTCCTTTCCAGGTAATTGCCTTTTCTCTCCTCTCCCTCCACACACTCATTCACCTTTCCAATTTTTTTGTTCCATTGCTCTTTGATCTCCAGTTTTCCCTTCCTGTTCTTTGAGCCCCTTCCTTACGCATCTTCTTTCACTCTCGACTCTCTCGAGCCTCTTCCTGCAAATGTCCCTTTGCCTTCCTGTTGGTGCGTTTCCCCAATCTCCACTGTGTTTTTACTATTTTCTTATGTTTTATGTTGACTTCTTCCCCAAACCTCGACTTTTTAATCCTAAAAATACATATGGTGAAGGTCTATGTTTGTTATACTGACCGAAGTAAACGATTTACAAGCAAGTTTATAGTCCGAGATGACAACAAATTGCTGTTATTATGCTGCACATTTGAGGCACAGGATTACATCAAGTACCATACCTTAAAGAATGCCAATCAACCTCAAAACATGTCTCATCTTTCACAATATTAATCTGTAAGTTGTAAAAATTACATTTTTCAGCTGATAATCCTCACCTTAGCCGAAGAGGTTGAGGCAGCGGAGAAGCTGCTCGCTGCTGAGGTGACCGAGATCATGGATCCATGCCGTCTCAGGCTTGCTTCTGAACCATAACCTGACTCAATCTAATGAGGGGATGAAAAGTGTTCAGAATGTTAATATAATGGATTTGCATTCTATGTTCACATTACAAGTACTTCGTCTGAACCATGTGAAGCAGAAGATCTATGCAAATCAAAATTAGAGCGAAGTCGATGGCACACCATTGCAAATGGTATGGTACTTGTAATTCCCACCTAAAGCAAAGTTGAAGGATGGCAAAAAGTTCCACCAGAATGACCCAATGCCAAATTTTGTTTCCCCCAATTTAGGCCCTTGTGACCTTAAGTCCCCACCCCCTGGGGCATGAACAGAGGGTCAAATCCAAAAAATATATTTAAAAACAAGAGCGCAAGTGAGCACAATATACACCCGAAAAAGTCTCTATGACACACACACACACACGCACGTGTGCACACAATTATATATTCAAACACGTCAATTTATGAAGAACAAGAAGGTATATACAGAAGTGTGCTACTACATGGAAAACAACATCCTGGTTGCCATGGCAAACACTTCAGATGACGAACGTATGTCACGACACACCGTCTCCACAGTCTGTACCTATGTACCAAAGATGAAACGTGAAAGTTGAAAACTTTGGGAGTTAGAGTGCGGACAGGAACGGACGGACGACCAGTATCACGTCTTCTTCTTCTTTCGGCTGCTCCCGTTAGGGGTCGCCACAGCGGATCATCCGTATGATCCGCATAGTGATTTGGCACATGTTTTACGCCGGATGCCCTTCCTGACGCAACCCTGGTCGCCTCTTACGACACAGGGATATGGTACACCTATTTTAACTGGGGTATACACCGGCCCAGTACACTGGTACTCACTTCGCCGACCTCAGAAGGATGACAGGCTGAGTCAACCCCCTGGTGTATTAATTCAGTAGCCCAACGGGGCTTGAACTCAGGACCTTTTGGATCCCAAGCCGCTGCCCTAACCACTGCGCCAACACCAGGCTACGACCGCTATCACATAATACGCCCCAATATATACATATATATATATATATATATATATATATATATATATATATATATATATGTATATATATATATATATATATATATATATATATATATATATATATACATATATATATCAGGCATATAAAAAAATCATTAAATACATCATGTGTCACACAATGTTGATTCCATATACAAAGTTTCATTTTTTAAAATGTCGGTAATTTTCCAATTTGACCCCACCCAGGGCTCCACGGGGGAAGGGCCAAAAATGATATTGCTCTCCGTGCCTTCGTACCATGTGGTGATCATAATATAAAGTTTGTGAATTTCTGCACAACTGTTTATGTCTTTAGGATATAGGGTGCCGGACAGACACACAGACAGACGGAGCCAATTACAATTGCATTTTTTTTTTTTTTTGCTATTCGACCTTTCGACCCCACCCAGGGACTCTGGGGGTTGGGATAAAAATGAAACTGCTCTCGCACCTTCTTGCCATCATGTGGTGGCAATAACTACCAAATTTGGTGCATGTTTGTACACACAACCATTAGTGTTGCCCCTCTACCATCCTCTGTTATTTGTTTTAAAGCATGGGGTAATAAATAAATAAATAAAATAGAACCCGGCTTTACAAATGTGTGGATTATCACGAACCCCAACTCCCCCAACCCAACCCACTTTTCTCCCATATGTGTTCTACCCTCTAATCCACCCCCAACATTTTCATTTCCTTCAGATTTCTAATAAATGTCAGACATTGTGATGCAAAGGAATTTCACAATACAAAAGATACTGTTACATTAATTACAAGGAGTTTGTATTTGATCAATAACAAATTCAGCTCCTTGCTTGCACCATTACTGAGACGCAGCTTTGCCGCTGAAGTATGATGCCTACACATTCGGAAATTGTTCACAGTGCAAGCAACAACTGGTCGCCTTTTAGTGCAAAACGATCTTTAACATCCACCAACTGATGCTAGCAGACAGAACACACAGTTTAACATTCTTTCAAAAGACGGCGTGCACGCACACACACACACACACACACACACACACACACACACACACACACACACACACACACACACACACACACACACACACACACACACACACACACACACACACACACACACACACACACACACACACACACACACACACACACACACACACACACACGACTCGCCCTGCATACAAAACACCGGGATGAGTTTATAGCTGTGTTAGGATTCAAACACGAAGGCTAGACAGCTCAGAGACAAATGAGCATACATCTCGGATATCCTGCCAGCCATAAGAGTTGAGCATAAATAAACAAATCAACACAGGACGAAATATCCAAACCTGCATGCTATCAGTTGGTGATGCTAAACAGGTCAACCCCCCAAAATATTCAATAATCTGTTTCTTTGATAAATGACCAGACTGGATTCCAAGGAATCCTTTATGATGAAGTGCTCTCATAATGAACGGAAAATTATACATTTGCTGCAAATTCTGATGAATGTTAGGATTCGCAAAAAAAAAAAAAAAAATTAACTTGGGGAGGAAGGCAAAGACAAAAAGCAGAGTTATGATCTTACTAATTCCACTGAACACAGAACGAAAACAATACATATCCTCCAAAATATGAATGAGAATTTGTCAAATGAGTTTGAGATTTCACGTCGTGGGCTTCTCCCGACGGAGGGCACTGCACCAACACCCCAGGACCAACGACCAAACGCATGGAATCTTTCAAAGCAGCGACGACACAACACCGCAGTCAAATGATTTTACAAACAAGAATCCAGAAAACAGGACATTTTAAAAAGAAAGACTATGCATTCACTTGAAAAGAAAACATGTTAACATGCTAAATCAACGCAAATACGTCAGAAAGGGATTATTAAGTGGATATTACATTACGATAACTCACCACACATCAAATCAATGCAATAAATTAGAGGGTTGCAAAGTCAAAGTCACTGTGATTGCCGTAAACAAATAACACGCCTCTCATCCACACAACCTGCAGGTGTCTGCACAGCGACAATGCTGGCAGGTTGCTTTAAGAAGTAGCAAAGCGATCGAGTACCTTTGGGCAGCATGAACCACAGCAGAAACCGACGCAGAACAAGCTGTGGCAGCATCGCTTGCAATCTACCAGCATCATGGCAAATGCAGTTGAACATCAGCTGACGCAGGTCCACGCCCATGGGATAAGCTAAAAATCACCCCTTCCCCCCCACCTATTCGTAAAATTTAACAGCTATCTAAAAGCTAAAAAGATTAATATTATTATTACTCCAGTTTGTTGGTAACTGATGCTAGTCAATCACACCAGATTGCAGAATATTCACGTTTATCATTAGTTTATGCTCATCAACAACACCAGGCCTCTCCTTTAACCCACCTCTTATTACTGCTTACTCTGGCAATCCCTAGCAGCAGTCCCACACAATAAATAAAGAAATAGGCTGCCCTCATCTTTGCGCTATCGAGTCAGTCTGAGTCCTGTCTCGACTGCAAGTTGTCATCCTGGTTTGTCACAGGCAGGGCCTTCATGTAAATGAGCACACAGTGCTTCAGAGGGAACATCAAGCCACATGTCGAGTCTGGTAACATTCACTGGTGGATATTAAAAGTTCCAATGACAGCTTAAAAAACACAATATTAACAGGAGCAAGAACTGCTTTGCAATACATGTCCCCCCCCCCCCCCCCACCGACGTGATCGTTTCTAAGTCCAAAAAGGGCATAACTCTGTGAAAAATTGGCAAAACGCCCTGAAACTCGAACTTGTTCTGTAACTTATCACAATAAAGCCATGTACCAAGTTTCAGCTGACTATATTAAAAAGGGTATGGGAGGAACAAAACCACAGGTGCGATGGACAGAGAGCAAACCTATAGTCCCCTTCCGGTGAAACCGGAGGACAACATAGTATTGCCAGAACAATGGTCAAATCCTAGATCCCTGTCTTGATCTGTCGGGGCACTCAAATCGGTAGTGTGGCCACACCCCAGGTAAAAACCAGCAACCAGGTGCTGCATTTACATACATTCAAGAATAGATGAGACTTGCTGCACGAACTGACAGCTGAGAGATCACACGAATAATG
>NC_140972.1:13254883-13312383 GCF_056783735.1 Eptatretus burgeri
AATATGACCCCAAGGAACAACTTGGGATGTGTGCCAAAATCTCTATCTGGGGCGAACATCCCGGAAATGACCACGCCATTTTTAAAATAACCACACCCTTTTTCATCGAAAGTGCTACTTCTGACATAGCTGTATCTTCTAAACCGTTGGAGCTGAAGATTTTCTGAGGTGCTCAAAATGTTCAGAATGGCCATGTTTATTTATTTATTTCTTCGGGGGGGGGGGGGGGTCATAGAAGAGTGTAAAATTTCTAATTTGATATTTTTTATGAGAAAATGGCCAAAACCGTTTTATTTACCATACATACTGGAATTGCCATACATTTATTAACTTAAACTTTCCAGACTTAGAGCAAAGTTAAAAGGTTTGTGTCATCGACTGGAGTTGAACTGACAATTTGGAATTTGAACAATACAAGGGATTTTTTAAAAAGAAAGAAAGCGAGCATTTGATTAATATAAAGAAATTGTATTTTCAATCATTTACATACAACGAGTACGTGCCCATAAAAAAAAAATATATATATATATATATATATTCAAACTACGAGCAACAAACAACAACCACACAGGCCGTTTCTTCGCTCTCCAGTGCCCGCACGTGCGTGGCCCGGAAGTTCGAATATTATTCGCAGTTACGATTATTCACAATTTAGTTTTAATACCCAATTATTCAATTAGCGCCAACATATTTTACCTTTTCGCAATGTCGTGGCAAGGAAAAACAAAAAGAGAAGAGAGAGAAAAAAATTACTTCCTGGTTCGGAGCATACCAGCACTCTGATGTTACCGAAATTTATACACAGTCTAATATGAAAACGATCATAACTTGGGGCATTGGGTTTATCTATAAATGCGCATAAGAAATCGAGAAATTATTAGAATACACGAAGTAATCATTATCCGGAAGCCCGTACGTTGTAATCCGTAATGGTGAACGCGGCTGAGCTTCCCTTCCCCATCGGCCACGCCCACGCAACAACGTGTCTTCTCATTGGTTTGGTAAATAAATGGCCATAACTTGGGAAGCACTTGTCCGATTAATATCAAACCTTGAAAAGGCACATCCTCAGGTCCCCAGCAATATACCTGGCAAGTTTCAATTAGATCGGACGAGCGGTTGTCGAGAAATAGCGGTCACACACACACACACACACACACACACACACACACACACAGCTGGAATTATAGATAGATTATCAATGGAATGTTAACTTAAAATGAAAAATAAAAAATAAAACATTACTTTAGTATGCAGCAGTATCAAGAGAGCTTAAATGTTTCAAAGATCAGCAGGGAAATTTGCCAACCACAAACAATACAACTTTTAAAACCACATTAATACTGTTTATGTGTCACGTAAACCAGGGTCAGGAACATGAAGAGTAACACAACAGAGTCCAGGTTTGAGGATGATGAGCAGTGTTCATTCAGTGATAGGGTTTTTTTTACAACAATCACCTCCCTTGCATTTGCAGTACTTGCAACACTTGATCCCAGCCTCCCTGCAGGAACACCCATTTTTGCGAGCACACTTGCCACACGTGCAGGGATTTGGCAGGCCTTTGGGTTTGGAGATCACAATCTCAGGGACTAATAAACTGCCCCTTCTTACAAACCCATAAGACTCAGCATTAATAATTAGGGTGACATCTCTAAATGGGGCCTGGAGCCACAGCTGCTGTTGGTAATAGCCTCTATAGATATGTTTCCTTGCATTAGTTGAGGTGCAAGTGGTTCTCTCAAAGTCCATCTTGAGGGCATTGCTATCCAATGCAGTGAGACGCAGGTCGTCAAATGTCTCCAGGTCTGTTGATGGTTTGAGACACTTGACCAAGAATGTCTCTGCCATCTGTATTGCACTTTCTGCTAGCTGGGGACAGTCAAAATTCAGGATCAGAGAGGAATTTCCTGGTTTGCGGACAGCATTCAGGGCTGCAAGTTTAGTTGATATCTTGCTGGTTGTATCGCACCCAGTCAGCGCATGGAGTGCAGGGAGACACTTTGTGAGCTAGTCTCCCAGTGCTATGCAGATATCATGGAGTGATAATATTGATCTTTTCACTCCTGAGTTGCAGACGAGCCAAAGCTCTTGGAGGCCAAGATCTCTCCAATTGACTGTGATGTGGTATAACAGGCACACATAGACATCTGTGTCACCTGATGACAGCGTCATGGATGTAGGTCCTGACCGGTGACTGAGAATGTCCTGCACATGGAACATCATCCTGTCATCAGCTTCCTCGTGTGTGCAGTTGAGCCGAGGGAATGGAGAAGCACACCCAGCTGACACCATCCATGCCTGTGGTGATATACCGAGGTATAGAGGTTTGGTTCCATGGTAATTGGTGGTGAGCCACTCAACATAAAATGCCTGGAAAGCAGTTTTGCTGATGGAAGATGACCAAAAGTTCTCTAATACCACTGGAACATTTTGGTTTGGTGATATCACATCAAGGACAACCATTTCTTTTGACTTTCCTCTTCTCCCCCTCTCTCCATTCTTGATGCTGTCCTCTCTGTAAGCATCTAAAACGATATGGATCTCATCACAGTTGTGCCCAGCTTTGGTGACCATAGATGTCAAGGCAATAGCAAAGTCATGGAATGTCTTGACGGGCGAATCAAGCTTCTTTTATGAGACCGTTCTCACCAAGGCCATGAAGTCGATAATGATGGCGTGGGTTTGTGGGGAGGTTTCTGGCCTTTTTTATCCATTAGTGGGCACAACTTCAGCAGCTCAGTCCCAAGTTGTGATTTGGTACTCTTCCTCAAGTAACCATCTTCGTCAACCAAGAAGAATGCAGAGTTGGTGATGTCATGCTTGAGTAGCTCCTCAACAGTGAACCCCCGGTGACTCCCTTACTCAATAAACATGAGAGCTTTGATTGTCTCATCTTTGATGTCTGCTTTGGGAGCCAATTTCAAGGTGGTATTAGGGGACATAAACTTGATTTTGCTAAGAGTTGAGTGTATCGATATCGACCTATTTCTGAGTCGATCATCGATAAAATTAGCACAAGCAGTGCTGCCCTCCTTCATACAGCACAACAACTTGTCTACATTTACATTGGTCACAATTTCTCCAGTGAGAACATTCTTCAGTGCTACCTGGTCTTGTAGAGGACTGCATACCTTCAGGAGATACTCCTCCATGTCTTGCACCATCCCAACTATCTTAAGGCCTGGTCACACCTTGACGTTTTAGCCAACGTATGCCGATTTTTGAATTTTTTTTCTAAAACGCTGGCACACGTTGAATACGTTATGGGTAAGTTTTGATAACATTGAGAGCACGCTGAAAAACACTGCCATACGTCGTTGTACGTTGGCTTTAAACGTTGCATTTTTTGGTTGTCCTCAAATTTTTTCATGCTTGAAATTTCACGACGTATGCCGGCGTATGACTCACACGTTCCGCTACGCTGGCCACAAGTTGTATGCACGGTCTGCGATCGTTGACAGACGTCAACACATGCTACTTGTAAGTTAATCATAAGTTGAGACACGCCGAGGTAATGTTTAGCGTACCCGAAACTTATTTCTAACCTATGATTAACGTGTTGTTGGCACGTTACGCGATCGTTGCCACACATCGACAGACGTTACTTTTAAGTTACTCATAGGCTGAAAGACGTCGGTATAATGGATCGTCCTTGTGTCAGCGTCCACGGCCACGGCCAGGACACTTATTTGCAGCATTCTTCAAACTTTTCTTCGGCATGACGAGGATGTTCACACTTCGATGTCGAGCTTGGCTATGATTTCAATTGTCCATCGGCAGCGTCTATTTAAAATAGTCGAGTTTGAGCGTTTTAACACGTTCAGAAGAAACGCTTCAAATTTCAAAACCTCAGCGTCAAAAAACAAAGGCGAGTGACAGCAATTTAAATCGTTCATTGTAAACAATGAAAATGGCTGAGTGGTACCGTTTAAAAGTCGTTGAGTGTAAAAAAAATCCAATTGTTGAGCGCAAGCGTCTACTTTCAATAGTGGAGATGCAGCCATTTAAATCATTGAGTGGCAGCCTATGAACCTACCCGTGGACATGCGGACGCAAGGAGGATCCATCATAACCCACACCCTCCCCCTTCACACTCACCTACTACTGCCAACATGAACAAACTACTACTAATACTAATACTGTTACTGCTGACATGGACATCGACTCAAAAAGGACTCGAAAACACTGTTGGGTTCCCCTTTTATGAGCAGCATCTTTATATACCAATTCCCAAAACCGCTGGGAACACGTCTTGATATGGCAGTTGTAACCTAGAAACACGTTCATTTATTTTTTTTGTCGACCGGAAGACGTCATTGGAATACGTCTACATACGTCGATGTTGGTTGGGACTACGTAAATAATTGGTTCAAAGCACGTCAAACATAAGTTAGAAATAAGTTTCGCGTAAAAAAGACATTACCGCGACGTGTTTCGACTTATGAGTAGCTTATAAGTAGCCTTTGTGGACGTGTCTAAGCATCCACATATCGTGTGTAAAACTTATCCCCATCGCATGCGGAACGTGTGTCATACGCCGAGTACGTCGTAAAATTTTGAACATGTTTAAAATTTCTTGACGTACTCTACTTACTACGACGTATGATAGCGTACTTTAGCGTTCTACTCACGTATACCAAACTTACTCATACCGTATTTGACGTGCCCCAACGTTTTAGACACATTTTTCTTAGGTCGGCATACACTGGCAAGATCGCCAAGGTGTGACCGTGATGTTGACACTTCCATTTCTACGGCAGTTATGATTCGAATCGTTGTGCGTCAGCCTTTTAATAGGCTACGTCACGACATCGTCGGCGATGCGTGCAACGCGCTATGCCTAAGTTAGACTATCGTTGGGCATCGGTTGTGTAGGCCGACAACAGGTCAGCATTCGTTGGTATAAGTTATCTATAACACAACGAAACGTTCTGTGTCCATTACTAATATGTTATGCATACGACCAACTCGTTATGAATACGTCCGAATCTTTAAAAAAAAACATCAAACGTTCAACGTCAGCCAGCGTTTCACATACATTTTAATACGTTGCCATCGCTGGCTAAAACGTCAAGGTGTGACCGGGCCTTTAGTTGCAGTACTTGGGTTGAAGTCGTGGTGAAGTGAGAGTTCTCCTTCGACATCATCCTTCATCTTCAGGAGGTCAACGTACTGGTCTTTTTTTATGCTTGATAATTCCCCACAGAGATACTGCTTCCTTCTTTCTGGTGACCCCAATTATCCCCCCACTCACTTTGGCAGGCCGATTGTAGCACTGCTCTAGCGCCTGGTCAAAGGGCACTCCACTACCTTTCTTGGTGGTGTTCATGACAAATCCACCATTCATGTAGGAGTTGTAGAGGAGTGGGAACTTTTCCTTCATTTGATAGCAGTCCTGGATGGATAAGTCGTTCTCTCACTCTCTCTCTCCGGATCTTGTAGCACTTGTGCTATGAATAAATCAAAAGCAGGCTGAGTGAGTGATAATAGGGTGCATAGAGTGATAGACAATGGGGTACATAGATTTTAAAAAGTGCGTGGTCATTTTCGGGCTGTTTGTCCCGGATAGAGATTTTGGCACACATCCCAACTTGTTCCTTGGGGTCATATTAGCCTAAAACAGTTGAGTTATCCTCTCCTAAATTAAGTGCATACATGTCTAAGCCAGGTCCGAGACGATATAGCCAAATCACTTCTTCACTGTCATGTCCAAATATAAGCTTCCAAGCTCAAAAAAAAGTGCCTGAAATATTGCCCAGATAAGAAAGAAAATAAATAAGTAATTAATAAATCGATAATAATTACATAATTCATCAATTACTTAATTGATTTAATATATATATATATATATATATATATATATATATATATATATATATATTGTTTTGGCCAAAGCACTTGTTCACTGTTGTGCCCAAATTTCAACTTCCGAGCTCAAAGGATGGCTGAGATATTTCCCGGACAAACAAACAAACAAATGAAAAATCGTGCTTAGCACGACACTTGGCGAATTAGTTGACCTTTCCGATTGGTGGTCCAAGCTGTAATGTCATGGAATGTGTGGTGTTTATTTGTTCGTACATTAATAAAATGATGCGACGTCACAAATAACAATTATCAGGCGCGCGTTGTCATGGTAATGGCTGCAGATTGAAAATTTTCACAACTCATTTAAAGCCACCATGTGACATTCAACAACTTATCATCGGGGCTTGTTGCCTTCATTCTGATCGTAGAAAATATTTGAAAATACCTCGGAACATTGCTTTTCAACCAGCTTTACGATCCCGTTATCAGGTTTGAAATATGTTGTAAAACAAAAATATGTATTTTATGTGTGTGTTTTTCATGTTTTGGGTGACCCTGACCTTGACCTTGGGTCAATTTTGATCAAACATTGTACACATGTTAATATTACATGCATAAACAGACAGTATAAGTTTCATTATAAAAAGTGCAAAACTGTTTGAGAAATAGCCATGTGTAATTCACAAAATTACCCATTGGTTTATAATGGGCGATAATATAAAGTGATGCAGAATCCAGATCCTGATCTTGAACATCACCAAAAGTCGCATATCTTTTTGCACTGTGGATTTCTATCAGTTGTTAAAATTTCATCCAAATCGGTTACGAATTGTGAACTGTAGAACGAATAGAATTTTTTTTAAATCACGCCAATAGCTTAAAACTTTGACGTCATATGCTTGCGAAAACTGTGCATAATTTGTACTAACATGCATTTTAAAACATTTAGATATTCCATTGAAGTTTAATTTGGCATCAACCGGAAGTCGTGGCGACTTCCGGTCACTGAGTTATGTCCAAAAATGAGTTTTCACGTTGTGTGACGTCATGTCGTGACGTTTAGTCTGATTAAGACGGGGTTTGGATGCGGACCGTCTCAGGTGGATTGCCTATCAGGTGTAAAAAATTAAGAACGACTGGTCCAGCCGTTTGGGCTGTAGAGGACCGGACAAACAAACAAACAAACCAACAAACGGAACAGACCAACATACTTGACAAAATCGAAGATTTCGCCAAGTAATAAACGAGACGTCATGCAGAGCACGATACTTACGAAATCCATAAAACAAGTTTGACCTTAAAAATAACTGGTGATTTAATTCAATGACCAAATATGCAAATCCCATTCAAATTTCAAGTCAATCGGATAGAAATTGACAATTTTAGAAATTTGGCCAATCCATCCATCCATTGGGACCATACTCTGTGCAGAGCGTTCCATCCATCGGGATCATACTCCATGCAGAGCGTTGGTGCTGCCTAAGCAGTCTCCTTGGCTATTGGGCACAATCCTGGACACTGGAATACCACTTAGACACAGGATACCAGCAAGCTGGAACTCATTTTGCCAACCTCGGAAGGATGACAGGCAGAGTCAACCTCACCTGGTATTAATTCAACAGCCAAGTGGGATTTGAACTCGTATCAGGATCCTAAGATCCCAAGCCCACCACCCTAACCATTCAGCCAACACCAGGCATGAATAATATACAACACACTAATTATGAATAAATATCATGTTGAGGTTCTGCGAAACAGTCACTCCCCCAGGCTATGGCACACAGCATATAGCGGTCCTGAGACAGTTACTTTCGTTTCAGATAGCCCTTCCCTCATGCCTAGTGGGTTTATGGGACAAAATGCATTGTGAGGGCTTTTAGGCAGGTCTTTATTCACATTTTATATTATTTTACTTTACTTCACACATGACCTTCTCTATGACGCAAGCATGTGGGCCACAGCAACAAGCAGCTCATTTGCATACACATGCATTTTCCCGTTCAAACCTCACACCATTCCACAACAAAACATCTCAGACCTTCGCCGCAATCGGACCCCAACATTACAGCATCTCAGACACCATCACAGTGCCTTCATAATAATGTCCACATCATCGGACCACAGCTCAAACTCGCCTACACTCACTACTGACGCCACCATCTGGACGACCGCCATCACCATCACAAACTCGCCGCACTACAATCGCTACGCTACACCATCGCTGCCATCGCTCAACTACTGTCACCACGAACTACTGTCACCACCACCCACCTCTTGTTCTTGGGGTCATGAAGCGGAACGGAGTCCACAGAGCAGAGCGCTGGACGAGCAAGAAAACCAGACCGAGCGCCGCCTGTGTCCATTTTACACTTGCACGTACAGACCTCCTTCCCCTTCACTTCACTTTCAATCTATCCTCTCACCCGTTCTTTCCTCCATTTAACCCCCCCCTCCCCGACCTACATCTTTACACCTTCCTCTCTGCATTACACCTCATCTCTGCACACCTCAGAAAGCTTCAGTTTCCCTCCCCCATTCCCCTTCCTCAGTGACTGGGTTGCATTGGTCCATTAACCGCACAAGGTAAGAGAGAGGTCACTAACACCTCGTATATTCTCTCTCTTTCTTTGCTTTCAAATTTCCTTGGGTGTGTGTCTGATGGCGCCTGTCATGTTAGCATGATAAAGATTGTAGAAGTTTAGCATCGGAATAGTTCTACCGTGTCTTTGTCTTGTGAATCCTTGCATTTATTTTGCCGCACCTCATCAATCTTTGCTTTACCCTGATGTACATATTGCTTTTGTAATAAAATATTCGATTGTTCCACATGCCTTTCCTCACCCTTTATGATAAAATAAATTTATCTCATTGTGAATGTACCCAGTTCATCCTGTCTTTTCCTCCATTGATCCAGCATGGTCCGTACGTCGTTCGCAGGGAAGTTTTACCCCACCAATTGGCTCTTGTTAGCCAGTGCATACTTGGCAGCTCTGCTCGGCTGAATCTGATCAGGTAAGATAACGCAAGTACGCATCGAGGGCACAAGACCCACCCCTTGGTACGGCCGTCCACAGGAAAGGCATCATGCGAAGTAGTATAACCCTGCCGGATTGGCAGTACCAACCAGCACTCGTGGTTGCCTAGCATCCTGCCAGTGTGCAGAGCTTTCCGTGCTCCGTGGTCTCAGGACCGAGACTTCAGGAGAACCTCGTGGCGAAACTTAAACCCCGGATCCGTAACAATAGCAAGCGTTTTCTGAATCTAATCGATATGAGAAATGGGATGAATGACACTCACCATTATTACAAGTGAAGAAGATGAACGAGGAAGAGATTTAGTATTAATGTAAATTAATCACGTAGTGTACCATGGCATGCGTGTATGTGCAGCACGTTATATGCTGCATGTACGCACGCACAAGCATGCCGAGCTGCCGATCGTGTACTGTTGTATCCGCTATAGGACAACTGACGGCCGGACGCAGGCACGCCGAGACCGAGCTCCTTTTCTATCATAGATTCAGAGGACCACAGCAAACTTCTTTGTGTCAGTGTATTTCGCCATTTTGATGGTGTTTGAAGCACGATTCAATCTATACCCTAAAAGTGAATTCGTATACTGTATTTGTTTGTTTATCGATATATTTTTCAAAAACTGAAAAAAAAAACAAAACAAACTACTGAAACGAATCCAATCAAATTTTGCATGTTGCCTAAGGGTACCCCAAATATGGTCTCTGTCAGGGTAGGTTTCAGGGTGGGTGGGGAAGACCCAAATTCTCTCTATGTAAATGCGTATCGCATAGCACCACCCAGTGGTATCTGGTATTACAAATCATCTTCTTGTATAAATAAAGTTTAAACAACTCAACAACATGCATTTTGGTGATGTTGAAATCCGAGTGAGAATAATTCAAAATTTTCAAAATGTTTAATGTCTCTCATTTTAAGTGGAGGTGAAAACCAAAGCATCCAACACTGAGCTTCGCAGCAAAGCGGAAGTAATTTTTTTTTCTTGCGCTATATATACAGTATATATAAGAAGCAAAGTTGGCTGATGAAAATGGATGGCAGGATGGACTCGAGGTATGCATACTCACCAGTAAGCTGTCTTTCCTGGGATTGAATCTCGGCCCAGCTATAAACCGTCATCCCAACCTTTCACAAGCAAGGTGTGTACAGTCATTAAACGGGAATCCCGTCTGCCGGATTTAGTTGGTGGACGTCAAAGATCCCACGGTGTCCTTCGCAAAAAAGTAGGCAAGCCATCACCGGCATCATGGCCAAATTACAAATTCCTGTCCTAACCTTAGTCAAACGTCAGGCCTGGCCAGCTGGTCGCATGAAACACTTGAGCCAAACTTCCTCGAGCCAAACCCTGAAGTACGTGGGAATAATTGTGGCTGTTAAATAAGAAGAAGCAGTTGGCTGATAATGGTGATGTTGGCTGACTTCCAAGCAGATGAAAGATGACCTCGGGCAAATGATAGAGTGAATTAAACATAATGTTTGTGAAGGTCAACATGCTGTCTTTTAAATCAGACAGCGAAGCGATGGGTAAAATGCCTAGTCCCTTATTAAAGATGAATAAAAAAAATGCTCAATAAGTGACGGCAGTGAGTCCGGTAGTAGAAAACAAGAAAAACATTTAAATAAAATAATTATTTGACAAGAACAAGCCGATTAGATTTTGGTTCAGGTCAGGATTCAGATCCGACCTCTCAGTGGGATACCAAATGTACACTGTTCAACCTGGCGTCGGTACACTCTCTATGGAGTGACGTTCTAGTTTAAACTAGTTTTATACCGTTTCACTATGTGGTGGAATTTTTTTTGAACACAGAGCCAAGCGGCAGCGGCTGAATGTGAACTGACTGCACATAAAAGGAATAGGAATAAATAAATAAACAGATTCAGTGAAAGATTGATCATATTCCATTCAGAAAGAAATGAGCAGCAAAAGAGTGGTCGTTTTTTTAGTTTGGTTAAACAGAAGCACACTCTCATCCAGTAAATATTTTACCCCAAAAAATGTCTTAAATCGCACCCTCTCACTGGCAACAATGTTTCATTAATTTAGATTCTCCCAGAGAAGATGGGAAAACACACCAATGACCACTCCCATCGCAATCACTCTCAGGAAAGACGAGTGATTGGCTACGTGAGCAGCACCAATTTGAGCTTCATACCTGAAATCGCATTCTCTTGCCAAAGACAGCCCACACAATGATAACGGATGTTCACCACATTTAAATAGGGCTGGCAGGATGGCCTGGAGGTATGTGCACTTGCCTCCGAGCTGTCTAGCTTGGCTTCCAATCAAAGCCCAGCTATAAACTATTATTCTGATGTTTCGTATTCTGAACGCTCCATCGCTTGAATGGACGTTAAAAATGTGTCCCGGCTGCTGACATTAGTTGGTGGAATTTAAAGATCTCATGGTGCCTTAAGCAAAGAGGAGGTAAGCTATCAGCAGCATCCTGAAATTTTTTTATTTTTATTTTTGCACAAATTCCTGCTCTAACCAACAGGGGGCACTGAATCAGCAGATCAGCCACCCTCCCAGAAATGATGCAAATCAGAGGACACGCTGTGCAAGAAAACGATGATGACATTCGAATAACACACGAGCTCCCATGCTATTCCAGATGAGTACAAAATCACTTTTTACTCTTATGAGAAACCTCAATTAACAAAGTACAAAGTCAGCAACGCCGACTAAATGTATTTCTTCAAAGAGCCTTTTCCACTGCAATGAAAGTTCTGCTTGTACCACACGTGCATGGAGATAGTTACTACAGCTTTGTTTTATTAGTCATGGATATTAGAAATGCAGCTGAACCTGCAAGAATTTCTGTATCTATCACTTTCACTTTCACATCGAAGACAGGTTGGTGGTCTCTGTCTACTTCCGCCTCCATTCTGGTCTTGCACCCTATGCTTTTTTAATGCTTTGTCCTCGCCCCTCTCCCCAGGTTTCTCCAGGGTGCACCCGGTCTGCCAGCAACCTATCTGGTAAAACTCTAAGAATCAAAACTCAATGTTTATCTCCACTCGCTCGTTCTTCTTTTCTTTCCCCACAAATAGAACCTACTTCCTCGGTCTTTCCAATCTCATTCTTCCCTCCAATGCTTCAAGACAACTGTTCACCACAATCATGATCTTTTCTATCCCCATTAACCCTCCCCCAGCCCACCTCTTTCCAGGTTTCCTGATTTTCCTTCCACTTCTGTGATTGATAGTTGCCACTCTATCCATCTTGTTCACTCCCTGTGTCCCCCACCCCCTCACTCAAATTCTTCCCCATGTCACTTATCCCTCCAAGTCTCCCAACATTTTGTCCCTCAACCCTGCAGTTAATGTGTTCCACCCCACTCCCAACCCCCTCTCCTTCTACTGTTCTTTACCTCCCCCACCAAAGGTGAAGGAGGTTATGTTTTTACCTCTTTCTGTCTGTTTGTTTGTGTGCAGGATATCTCAAAAAAAAATTGTGAACGGATCCGGACGAAATTTTGTGGACAGGTTCGGTGTGTGACAAGGACGAATCGATTCGATTTTGGTGAAGATCCGAATCAGGATCTGGATACGAGCATTATTTAATTTTTAAAGTGATTCTTTGCCATTGAGAGATTGGGCCAAAAACGATACAGTGCTGTAGAGCATGATATTTCAAAAATGTAACGGGCACAATATGTTCTCGTGTATCAGGCATTATGGGGCAGAGGTATGCGCTCTACCGAGTGCCCTTCCAGTTTTCTTCTGTGTTCAGGCTCCTCCACGAAGCTTGACTCTCTAATCGATACATTTTAAAAGCAGCTGTCCCCAAGTTTAACCACCATGCTGTGGGAAACAAAACTGTGCAAGTGGGACTTTTGCATCATTTTCATGCAGGGAAAGAAGTGCAACAGAAGAACTGCAAGAAAGCATTGCTTTATTGTGGTTACAGGAGTCCAATTTTATTTACACCCTCATACTCGAAGCAAAAGGTTTAAAAGAAAAAATGGTGTAAGAAGAACAATGAAGGCTATTATGTAGAAATATTTTTGTGAGCATGTGCATAATGTTTTCATGAGGACAAGTTCTACTTTGTTAGTATAAACATGCAGAATCTAACCAACGATGCATGTAACGAGCCAATCATGCAAGCCATAGTGGAGCTGTGGAGTGTAATGAACTCACTTAAACTACCCATAGTAATCAATGTGAGAGATGAGCATGAAAAGTTTCCAGAACCTGTGCTTTTTCACAAATTCACACCTCCACAAATACTGCAACAATAACGCCAAATATAAATAGCATTAAAAAAATGTATGAAACACAGAGGAGCATGCATGACACCATTAGACCTAATGGTTTGAAATGAAGGAAAATGTGTGCGATTTGGCCTAAACCATGTATGAGCATGAAGAGGGGAAAATGCGGGCAGGTAGTTGAGCTATTAAAAAAAACAAAAAAAAACAAACATTGCATAACAGAATGATGTTACTGTTCAAATTATTTACGAGTTGCTCAATCTTCTCACCAGTGGTGTCGATTGTGGCACACACTGTATATATCTGAGGCGAGAGTACTGGTAGGGGCACGGAGTGTTTCATAGTCAGCTGCACAGTGGATCAGTGTGCACGTCGATGACGAAGAGGGCCTTCAACGTGGATTGTACTCAGGCGAGAGGGAACCCGAGTGTAGGGAGGAGAGAGCTGGAGGAGCATTTTCATGTAGATTATTGAAACTACTCACGGAGGCGGTGCGATTGATAAATGCTCTGGAGAGCCAAGTTAATACGAGTGCATAATTATGTGTGTTTGCGAGGTGAAGTGTTGATTGCTATCCAAGCACGGGAGTGTACGCAGAGTTGAAGCCAAAAGGCTCAAGGCACAAAGGGAGGTTAGAAGGTGAGAAGTCAAAGTGGGGATGAAACGTCGATATAGAGTGGCAAAATCGGCATCCACCTGGAGAATGTGAACAACTTCGCACAGCCGAGAGCTCCAAAGGTCTTTGTTAAGGGGTTAGGATGAGATAGCCAGCTACTGATCGGTATTTGAACATTTTGCTACGAATAGCTGGTGAGACAGCACAGGTTGGGCTACTTCACTCAGTGGCTCTGTCTGTTAATTGGCAAAGCACTTGATGTATATCCCAGGCTGTCAGATGTGGCAGCTGTTGATTATGATCAGTTGAAAGCAGCACTTTTGAAGCGATACAATTTAACCGAGGATAGGTGTCGGACCAAGTTCAGGAGTATCAAGCCAGAGATGGGGGAGAGTCCTGAGCAATTTATAGTCAGGTTGAGGAATTAATCGTCAAAGTGTAGTGAACTTTTAAAGACTGAGCAGACATTGACAACATATATGACTTGTTTGTGAAGGCACAATTTCTTAGTGCATGCCACAACGAGTTAGCTATTCATCTACGTGAGAAGGCACCAAAGAATGCGTGTCAGCAAGGAAATTCAGGTAATTTCCTAAAGATGCCAAGATGTGTGTGCAAAAGGGCTGTTCTTCCCTGTGAGTATTTCTGAGTAAGAAGTGGGTGCATTGAAAGAACTACTACTCCACCATGGAGAAGGAAGGACTTGCTATTGTGCGAGACATTGAGAGATTTATGCTGCATCTCTCTTGGACTGAATGTTTTGCAAACTGATCATTAGCTATTGATGAACATGGATATTTGTCAATGATACAATCACGATATGGGACACATTTCTGCAAAGCAATTAGGTTATTCCCGATACGTGAAAAACTCTACAACCCATGGCGACAGAAAACGGACTTTTTGGAATGCCGACAGCATTTTCCATCCAATCATCATGTAACTGTTAAAAAAACAAAAATCTCCATGGGTATGCAGGCGCTCCTATGTTAAAAGTTCTATGTCAATCTCTCAAGCGGTTGTGGAGAAAGCGAATAAAGGTGAAAACGTGAGGGCGGGGTAAAAAATGACTGAGGGCCTTGGCCGACATTCCACAACATGGTCAAGGATGGTTGTGGACGCCGATTACTGATGATAAGAACTGATAAATTAGAAAATGGTGATGATAAATTTGCTGATAATTCTCCCCGATGTTTGTTTTAGATAATGTGTACATTGGAAAAATTGCAGTGAAGGGGACATGCCACAAATTATTTAAGAACAAGTGTTCGGTAGTGTACTTTCAGTGCATAGTTAACACTTGTATACATGTACAATTAAAAAATGGAACAAATTGGTTAATATTCAGAGAGTCCTCAACTTACGAACGGGTTGCATTTTGAACAATAATTCTTAAGTTGGATGTTGATGAATCGGAACACGATTTCCCATATACTCTGTACTATAAATGGTGGTTCGGTTCTACAACCAAGCAAGGAAAGCCTATTTCACAGATAATGACACAGAAATATTGTACATTCAAAATTTAACACATAATTATTATTAAAGCTGAAATATTTTACATCTATAATAATAATAAATGTGTGTGTGTGTCTCCTCCATAACTCCAAAACCGTGACACCTAGCAGCCTGAAACTTTGCATGCATACGAAGGGATTCCAAGGAAGTGAAAGAGTGAAAATTGGGAGTTTGTGTTAATCAAAACACTCCGTTTGAAGATAATTAATGATCTTTCCTCACTGATATCATCGAATGCCTGCCTGTTCATCATACTTATAATAATTGCTGGATACATTGCAATGCTTGTAAATGCCCAGACGCCTGCATTCGTGGCTTTATTTCATTTCCACACATTCCATAACCTCGAGAATCTCTTCAACTAAGCTGAATTACAAAATTTAAGCTCCAGAATTGAACTAAGCAGCCGTTCCGACTGGTGAAAAATAGTGCTCATTTGTCGAATTCGGCCATAGTTTTATGTTTTGGGCATCTCGGGGAGGTATTTCATATGATGGATCAGCGATCGCGAATCGCTTTCCAAGCAAGCCGTTCCTTATGAACCATTTTGTTGGAGTGCTTAAGCCACTTCGCTGCACTGCAAGCTGCACTGCCCATCTGCACGACCACTGCCTGTGTTGTGCCCCGCAGTGTCGAGCGGTGCCAAGCTTGTCGTTCCATATTAATGGTTGGAAAGAAGGCAGGAATGGATGGATGGATGGATGGAAGGAATGGAAGGATGGATGGATGGATGGATGGATAAAAGGGATGGATGATATGAAGGGAAGGGATGGATAGAGGGATGGATGGACCAAACGGGTTCTCCCACCCCCCTCCCCCCCCCACCCATTCCTCACTCTCCCCCCTTTCTTGCTCCCCCACCCCTCTTCGCTCCTTCTCCCTCCTATCTCTCCTCCCTCTTTAGCCCTCCACCTCTTCAGTCTCCCCTCCCTCCTCTCTTAATGTTCTCATCAGTGAAGCGATACATTATATTTGCAAATTTGCAATAAATGGGTAAATACCCTTTCAAACTCCTCGTATCGTAATAAATATGGTTAATAAAACATACTGTAAAACTAGAAGGGCACTCAGTAGAGCGCATACCTCCGCCACGCAATGCCAAATTCACGAGAACAATGTCAGGAATTTTCCTGACAAACCTGGCAGATCTTTCCATAAATTATGAGGTGAGTTAAAGAAATCTAGGCACAAGCCCACTCAATTGTGGCGCTATTCAGAATAGCGGGTGGTATGTTTTGGGCGGGTGGTGGCGGGTGCTTTGTTTTGGGCATATCCGTGTGGAGAAGACCCGCACTGGATGAGAGCTTACGATGTGTACACACATTATATACACGTGTAAATATATATATATATATATATATATATATATATATATATATACATACATATATATATACACATACATACATATATATATATATATATATAAAAAAATCTATGTATTACTAAAACTCTCATCTTGTATGTATGTATGTCTGCCTCTTCTTTCGGCTGCTCCTGTTAGGGGTCGCCACAGCGGATCATCCGTTATGATCCGCATAATGATTTGGCACAGGTTTTACGCCGGATGTCCTTCCTGACGCAACCCTGGTCGCCTCTTACAACACAGGGATATGGTACACCTATTCTAAACGGGGCATACACCGGGCCCAGTACACTGGTACTCACCTCGCCGACCTCGGAAGGATGACAGGCTGAGTCAACCTCCTGGTGTGTATTAATTCAAGTGGCCAACGGGGCTTGAACTCAGGACCTTTTGGATCCCAAGCCGCTACCCTAACCACTACGCCAACACCAGGCTGTATGTATGTATGTATGTAGTGTGACGAATTTGGGAATTCGATTGCACACAACATACAGGTTCCTTTAGTCAGCTATGTCGAAAAGTGCTTGTTCCCTAAATAGCTCACCTACCATTGTTAAATGTTCAGAAATCGATTAGATGCGCTGCGGATCGATTTAATAGGGAACAAACAATGGAGACATCCCTCCCCCTCTCCTGCAAAGAGCAAGAAGAACCCTGCCGTCCCGTGACTCATGATGTCAACAACTCCCTCCCACCCGTGGCTGAGCGGGGGATGGAGCACGAGGGCATGAGTCATGAGTCATGCCGGGAGCGGGGGGAGGGCGGAAGAGGATAAGGAAGAGATCTTTTCTTTTGTTCGTGGGCAGAGTTGGAGAAGGGAGATGAGGGGAGTCGTTCAGCAGACCGTCGGGTCCTGCTTGGCTTGCGTTCGGGTTTAAGCCTTCGGAAGCTTTTTGCTTCGGCTGGCTCAGTGAACTTCGGCTGAGGCCTGGCTCGGGAGGAGGCTTTTTGGAGGATTTTTGCTTTGATGGTTTCGTGAGCTTCGGCTTCTGCTTGGCTCGGGAGAGCTTTTTGCTTCGAGCTGCTTTGCTTGGAAGGAAGTTAAGCCGGTCGCTCGGCTCGAGCTACGAGTGGTGGCTTCATCTTCTTCTTGGTTCGTGGAGCTCTTTGTTCTCCATTTTGGTTCCCGGCTTGGTGCGACTCATCGACCTCTTCGTGGAGGTGGTTCCTCGGGGAAGCGACGCATCGACGGGAAGGATCGGTGCCTCGTCTTATCAGCACATGTTGAGAAGCGCGGGAGGATTCGCGGGAGCTCGGGAAGGAACGCGGTTCGGCGATTGGATCCAGCTCGCTCTCGCTGGAGCCCGGGTCCGAACAACTTGAAGACCACACGAAGTGGAGAGGTTCGAGATAGGTTCTGAGTTTCAGCTCACCTGTCCTCCATACTGGAGCTCGTTATTAAAGGCCTCTGCCACCATTTCTTTGGTGAGTGCGTACGTGTGTCCGTGGGCCCATCTAATAAGTCGGAACTGCTGTTAAGTGCAAGTGACTGTACATAATAAGTAGACAGTTGTAGTTCTTTTGTCGTGCTTTTGTTGCTTGCATAATTGCATACGTGTTTTGCCTTGTTTAATTGCATACCTGCTTTATTCTAATAAATATCCTTGTGTGAATGTAAACCTGTTCGTTGCGTGCATTCCCTCATTGAACTGCCCCATCTTGCAAGTGATCGGGTCCAACGGGACTGCGCGACAATACCCCACTCGGTTATCCCAAAAGGAAGCGAGCTGCTTAAGCAGCTTGTTTCCAAGCGGTCCCGTTGAGGTACAATCTCTCGGTAACCTACTTGCGCGAATAAATAGGTAAATCGAAGATTTGGCGATCGGACCCTGTAGCGCGTGGGTAGAGTGCGGACAAGGTTGTGGTGGGATTAAAAACCCACCCGTGACTGGTTTCTGGCGTTGTTCCTGAAAGTCACGACTGAATTGTCCGTTCGGTGGGCGAAGCGACCGCTATTGGATAGACGCGGTCGTTCGCACGCCAATGGGCGGGAATTCTACAACAGTATGTATGTATGTATCCGAAATATAGCCAAAACGGTACACGATAGCGCAAAATTTTCAGCCCACCTTACTCACCATTCTCTTGTGGTGTGCAGTATCATTTATTTTCAAATTGGGCAACGAAAAATTTTTAAAAATCAATTCCCGATTCAGTCAAGTACTCTTCGAGAGAATTTGATCAATGCAAACAACCTCAGCGGTATAGTTCGCTGGAGCTATCTTTTTTTTTCTTGAAATTATTCATTTAAAAATCTCAAACATTTAGTATAGACATAGAACAATTTATTTTTAAGCATAAAATAAACATCGCCATTTTGATCTACTTCCGTGTTCATTAATAAATAAAAATGTGTTGAGAAGATTACGCACAATAATTTCTTCGACGTTCTTTTCTCCGTTTTTTTTTTCACATTGACGCGCAATGTCAAGTTTCGTTCAAATCGGGCAACGAAAAAAAAAAATTAAAAAAAAAATCAATTCCCGATTCAGTCAAGTACTCTTCGGGATTATTTGATCAATGTAAACAACCTCAGTGGTATCGTTCGCTGGAGCTATCTTTTTTTTTTTCTTGAAATGAATTTTTTCATCAATCGCTGTCACAATGGGAACCCAACGGGTTCACGGGTCGTCTAGTATATATATATATATATATATATATATATATATATATATATATATATATATATATATATATATATATATATATATATATATATATATATATAAATATATATAAATCGTGAAATCCCGACATTCATGGAGTTGACATTTGCCGACCACACATATTCGCAGTTCATCAAATGAGACCTGCTTCGACATTCCCGGCCCTGTGCTTCACGTATTCGTGGTTTTTGCTGGCACAAAAATAATCTTCCACCAGCCGCACATGAAACAGCTCTAAAACCATCTCCCACAAACCACGCATTAAGCACCTCTGCATGTGCATAAACCATCTTCCACAAACAGTGGTCACACTACCCACCCCTCTCCATCTACCCACAACCCTTGCACAGCTACTTATGTGCAGCATGTCCTGGGTCTCATTCTTTCATCTCGACCCTCCAACTCCAACCATCACCTGCGTCCTATTCAGAGGAGTCCACTGGATTTGAACTCATAATCGTCATAATCATAATCACATCAAAAGTTATGTCTTGTCTTAAATAAAAATTGGAAACAGTACCTTCTGTTGGTGTCTTTTTATTTGTAAGCATTTTTAAT
This sequence comes from Eptatretus burgeri, assembly GCF_056783735.1. Classification (NCBI taxonomy): domain Eukaryota; kingdom Metazoa; phylum Chordata; class Myxini; order Myxiniformes; family Myxinidae; genus Eptatretus; species Eptatretus burgeri. The sequence continues at coordinate 13,274,671 of NC_140972.1, forward strand.
GAAAATATAATGATGTGCATTTGTGTTCATAAAATTTTTAAATTTTCCCTTATGAATCACGAACCGCCAGGAACCTAACCCCCTTTTCCCCATTGAAACAATTCCCCGACATTTGCGAATGTTCAGTGTCTTACTGTGTGTGTGTATGTGTGTGTATATATATATATGTGTGTATATATATATATATATATATATATATATATATATATATATATATATATATATATATATATATATATATATATATATATATATATATATATATATATATATATATATATATATCTCTCGGGCGTAGTGGCGTGCGCCTGTAATCCGGGTACTCGGAGGTTTGGGTTGGAGGATCACTTGAGGATGGGAGCCCTGTGCTGGGCCGCGCTATGAGAGGGTGTAGGGCAGCCCGGAATCATGGTGAAACCCAATCCTTATCCCTGTGTCGTAAGAGGCGACCAGGGTTGCGTCAGGAAGGGCATCCGGCGTAAAACCTGTGCCAAATCATTATGCGGATCATAACGGATGATCCGCTGTGGCGACCCCGAACGGGAGCAGCCGAAAGACAAACAACAACAACATATATATATTAACCCCCATGCTCTACCAACCAAATAAAGCTGCATTGATTGCTTTATTTGGCAGGAAGAGCATGAGGGTGAAATTATACATTAAAATCTATATACTGTATTGTTACAGATCTGGAAACCATTTGCATTCAACATACAGGTCCCAAAAGTCAGTTATCCCGTTAAGTACATGTGTAGTCAGATTCCCTTCCTTTTGTCTAATGGGAGAATCAAAAACGTGCATTGCGACTTCTTTTTAGTTAGGTTAGTAAATCTTTACATCCAACGAACCCCCCCCCCCCAACGAACAACCAACAACTATTCCATTCCCCATTACGACCCACTACCCACCCGCTGTCTACAAACACTCTGACTTGCCAAGGCAGGGTCTTGCAGCCGTTCCTTGCCGCTTCCTCCAGCGTCCCAATTCAATCTGGCGGTGGGTCCTTTTTAGCGAGTCTGCAGTCGAGTGAACGGGTTTTTCCGGCCTGGCCAAAATCCCACCCAGAGAGGGCAGACCCATGGAAGCCCCATCCAATCGGGGCGAACAGTGACGTCGGCTTCACCAAGGCCCCTCCCCTATCGAGGGGGATCTATAAAAATGACAGGTGGGGTTGCGAGGGGGTCATGTTTTTTTGGGTTGCGCTGAGTTCTTGAGTGGTTACGAGCAGTGGTTACGAGGGGCTGTTATGAGTTCTTAGTTGGTTTTTGCTGTCACGAGGGTTGAGCAGAGGGTCATCGAGGCGGCGAACGAGTCTCTGCTGGGCCTCCACAAGGAAGGGCAGAGCGACCCCGACCTCCCTCCGTGGACCCCGACTATTCACCACCCGAGCTCCGCCACGAACCACGAGTCCCCCACATGCGACTGGGACCAGGCCGACGACCATTGGAAGGCGCCGCAGCATGGAGTACCCCCTTTCTCCGACGGCCAGGTACCTATCCGGACTCAGACCCCCAGCTCGTCTCTATCTCTCATTGGCTGGAGGGTCCAATAAAGAACTCTGGGTTTCTTTTCTTTTGTGTGTGTGTCCGCGTGTGGGCCCGTCTTGTAAGTAGAACTGTGTAAGTGCTTGAATCCTTGTAAATATTCCTTGCATATTCGCATTAAGTCTTGCCTGTGTCTATATTTTATTGTAAATAAACATTTGTAGAAATGTTCCCAGTCCGTTTCTGTCCCTTCTTACATTGGTCCAGCATGGTCCGGGTTTGAGTATAAGCGGGGTTTCATCCCCGGTAATCGCTCTATCATAGCCGGCACGGCTTTGGCAGTTTCCGCTCGGCTGCACCCCAACCGGAGTTGGTAGTTGGAACTCTACCTCAGTCGGTAGAGTGACCCGGTTCGAGCAAGACGTGCCAAGGGCGTGGTTTCCCCGGTAGTCGAAATCGCGTAGTTAATTAGGTAAATTGGTTTTAGACAAACAGACCCTACGCTACGCGGTTGAGATATTGGCGTCCACGGTCGGTTCAGTGACCCGCCAGCTCATGGAATTATCCGGAGCGACGGCCTACAATTCCGGGGAGTCTGGTGGGAGATGGCATAACCTCCCCCACCTAGCGGTCGTTCTCGCCACCGACCCCCAACAATATATATATTAACTTTATAAAATATTAAATTTATATATATTGAAATTATATACTGCATAGGGCTGGTGTGAAAAATAAATCTGACTCAACCCAAGACTCGAACCCAAAGACCTCATCACTTATGTGGCGATGGCCCACTGAGCTATTGGTCTTCGGGATATCTTCAGAGATTTCTCCCACTTACATTGCAAGTTTTATCATGGCCGACATCTTCCACGACTGCTTGGCAGACCCCGAATGTGTGTGTATGTATACGTGCAAGTGTAAGTGTATGTGTATTAGAGATAAATCTCTGAGAAATTTAACAAACAGGAATAAATTCTTGCATGGGGCTAGTATATACACCCACCAGTCTGTAATGATGGTTAAGGTGAGATGTTAATTGCAAAAGTTGAGTAAAGTAACTTTGGAAAAGATCACGATTCACGAATGTTCCAGAAATTTTTGGCTGCTTCTGGAAATTGCACTATCTTGTGGTAACGAGCAATTTCTTGCAGCATTTAGATGTAGAACAATCTGGTAATAACGAGTAGTATCTATAGGGATGATCTTTCTTGGATTGAATATATAAACCTTAAAGCACAGTGAGAGTGAGGAGCAGAGAGAATTGCCATTCACTTTTCTGTTTACCGTACCCTGCTGGGTTTTATCTCGTAAATAAACACAAGTTTAGACTGTACCCATGTCCTGTTTGGACATCAATAGATCAATCAACCTCAATTATTTGCGACACCTTGCTATGCCTTGAGATCCAGTAAAAAAAATTATGCACAATACTCCATATTATGGTCGTGGTCGAGAGCTGAGAACAAAACTGGCACCTCAGAGTTTCTGGGTTTAAACCTGACTTAAAATAGCCATATTAAAGAGAATTTTACCATGTTGCTTTTGGATTTTCAGTGAAACCCAGCTAGCCCACTTAATGACCTTCATGAAAGTACTAATCTGCAGTCTGAAGCAAAAACATTTTCAAAGTAAAAAGCTGTACCTTGCTCTGCCGCAAAGTTTCAGTCCAGCACTGGCGACCCTCTGGGTCTTCTGCTCGCAAGTACCACACGTTGTCATTCACCGAGATGTCAAAACGGCATTCGTCAAATTCGTGAAGCTGTCACACACATAAAAGGGGACAAAGATGAGGATGCAATGAAACAGAGATTAAAATGCTCCACATTCTGTTAACTATGAGCTGAAAAAGGAAAGTGCATCCTCTCCAAGTGTGAGCAAATGCAAGTTAAAACTACAAAGTAGAATTTGACATGAATGCATCTATGAATATGCCACCACCCACATCAGATGTTAACCCACTGTTATGTTTGATCCCAATTAAAGGTCACATGAAAAATTAAAGGTCCAGAGAGAGAAAGAAAAGACAGATAAGTAAAATAGAGAACATCGGATGCTTCCAACTCGAGTTATGATTTGCAAAATGATTTTCAAAGGGCCCAGTACTTTTGGCCAATTCAATCTGAAATTGAATCAGTTCATCTTTGTATTACAGTCCATAAGCGTGTCAAGTGTGGTTGAAATATCTTGAGTGGTTCATAGGTTAGTGCAGTAACAGATTTTCAATTAAAGGGCACTTGACCAGAGGCCTTCGACCTTTTGAACCCAAAATTTAATCAGTTCATTTGTGTATTACAGTTCAAAGTTATGCCAAGTTCGGTAAAAATCCCTTCAATGGTTTAAAAGTTATCACAGTAACAAAAATTGATCACGGACGGACAGAAACACGGCCAACCCGAAATCATATCAGCATTGGAGGCTTAAAAATGATGTCGCATGATAATTACAGTCCAGAAGCATGTCCCATCTGTAGCATGATGATGGGATAATCTAAGAAATATATTATTATTATTATTATTATTATATCATCCACTTATCGTGGTGGCATGATGAGATCTTTCCAGGATGCTCAATGAGACATAGCATTGACTAAATCAACGCCCCTCAAGTTGGTGTCCTTCTCGATGATGTATCGCAGGGTAGTGAGGGGGTGACCCCTTATCTGTGGTTCTTCAGGCCTACAGAGTAGAACTTTCTTTGAAAGTTTGTCATGTCGCGATACATGACAAGCAAGGCAAAGGCGGCATCCCCTCACAATAGCAGAGATGCAGAGAAAAAAAACCATCCAGATCCCCATTCGTGATATGGTCTCACCAAGAAACATTCAGAACTTTTTGAAGCAATCGGGTATAGGTACCATCCAGTGATTTCTCCAATATTTGGGTCAAAGTCCAGGATTCGCATCCATAGAGAAGGATCGACTCAACTGTGGTTTTGAAGACACTTCGCTTACTCCATCTGCTAATTGGAGATTTCCAAACTTTATTGAGGGTATGAATTGCTGCCCAAGCCTGAGCTTTTCTGCATTCTAAGTCATGCTGAGTGTTGGTATAGGAACTGAGATATTTAAATTCATTCACTCTATCTATCGGACTTCTGGCGATAGTAAGTGGAGCACACTCAGCAGGATTGACGTGTATATGCTTCGTCTTTTCAGCATTAAGTACAAGCCCAAAAGACCGAGCAGCAGTTTCAACCTTGTGAATTAGACACACACTTCACATACATTATGTATGTATATATTATACAAACTAGAAACATGTTGCAAGTACAAGTAGAATGGTACTCGGTAAAGCGCATACCTCCGCCAGGATGAAGTTTACGTTTTGATTCCCACTGATAGGCCGGATCTGCATCCGGACCTTAACCAAACTCTAATTGGCTTGTTCTTGTCACTTAACCAACTCATCCACTAAATTTTGTCAAAACCAGTCCATAACTTTTTGAAATATCATGCTATATATCGTTTTGGCCCCATCACTCCTTCCAAATTTCTAGTTTTCCCTCACTGAATCAATTTTGTCCAGCCACATGCATCCTCTCCTGCCCCTCATTCCTCCCCACAGCCATTGTTTGTCCAAGTCTCCCTCTATCTTGGCCTTCAATTCTGCTGTTGGTGTTTCTCACTCTGCCCCACCCCTCTCTCCACTGTTCCTTCCCTCCTGTTGTGTCCTGATCTGTTCAGTGCACTAATACGAGCTCTACCACGAGCCTCAACTCTGCATACAAAAACAAAACAAAATAACCCAATATTGCTGATTTGAAATGTGCAGTTATCCAGATCATCTTTGCATTTACACAAGATACCCTTCAGAATGTGATGCAGAACCTGTTGCTGCATATAAGTAAATGTACAGAACAGAGGGGAGGTCACATTGAAAAAAAAAATCTATTTCACATTTAAAAAAAAGTATTTCATATCTGTCACTGGTGTCGAGTTACGATTGTTTTCGTTACCTTTTTTTTTTCCACTAAATTTTTGACTTGAGGTGCACAGCCAGTTTAACCTTGAAAAGTACACCTTTTTGCAGGGCACAGAGAACACTTGCCAGGGCACCAAATCCAAATTACAAAAATTGTTGGACTTTTTCAGGAAAAAATAAAAATAAAAATGGAAGGTGGTGCGAATTGTCTTGCATATATTTTAAGCATCATATGTTTTTATACGAGATTCCTCAATGTGTGTGCCGTCCCTCAGATGGATGATAAACTGGCATCCTATCTGCCAGCATTAGTTGGTGGACGTTAAACTCCCATATACTGTGTGGCTTTGTCCACAGTCTTCTAATGTCCTTGGAATTCATGTAAAATTACACAGGGTTTACGAATGTCCTTGTTTGACATCTAACATACATACATCCTTCATCCATGAGCTTATTTTTCTCTTGTGAAGAAAACGTGCAATACAGTACAAGCAATTATAATATACCAGGAGGATGATTAGAGAGGTGCATTTGTTCCAAAACAATGAAGCATTTTCAAATCTTCGAAGACATTAAACCTGGGCATTAAAGGATACGTTTGTGTCACTGTGAATATTTAAAAAGCCAAGTCAAGTCAACAAGAGTGGGCGAAACTAAAACAAATAAATCAAAAACACTTCCACCTATTGAATATTTACATCAAACTTATCTTTATGAATAATACAAGGACTGAACAAAAATTTGGATCGAGCTATACATGCTCAGAAGCAGTGTAAAAACATACTTGGTCGAAAGGAATTTCAGGATCTTTAACATTCACAAATGCAAAAGGACAGGAATAATCACAATAGGGTACAATTGACTCGATGACGTAACGAACTGATCATGAAAGATCAGGAGAATAGTTTGTATTTTTTTTCACTCAAAAAGAGAGGCATGGTGCGTGGTTCTTTTCTTTTTTTGATGTGCTGAATGACAACAAAACAACAACGTACACAGTCATTTCATTACAGTACAGAATAACGAAACCTGTGCAAGTCATTCCACTGGCTTTTCCACATTCCTTTGAGCATTCATACAATGGATGCTAATATCGTTTAAGTTGATGCATTTAGATTTGAAACATTTGACAATTTTTTTGTCTGAACATAACAGCTGACATCATCATTGGCATATCTCTTCGATAGAGATGTGTGTGTGTGTGTGTGTGTGTGTGTGTGTGTGTGTGTGTAAATAAATAAATAATATATATATATATATATATATATATATATATATATATATATATATATATATATATATATATATATATATATATATATAGTTACGAATCTGGAAACTATGCGCACTCAACATTAAGGTCCCAAAGTTAGTTATGCCGGTAAGTACGTGTGTTGTCAGGACCCTGTCCTTTTGTTTAGTGGGATGATTAAATGTGTGTTGTGATGTCTTTAGTTGGGTTTTACATCCAACGAACCCTCCAACAAGCCATCTAACAACCAACAACCATCCCATCTGCATGACCAAACCTGCCCATCACACGCCATCACCACCCGTTGGCTGCTCGTACCTTGACTTGCCGAGAGGGGGGCCTCGCGGTTCTGGTTCTCGGGTCCCACAAACGATAGTTTTTGTACTGTGGGCCTTTCAGGGCAGACCCTCTTGCTCTGCGCAAGTGAGGCAACGTGGCCACGTGGAGAATATGGGGTCTCCGAACAGGGGCCACGGCTCCGCCCCGGTAAGGTGCGGCCGAAGGCCAATGAGGAACGGACAGCGAGAAGATTCTCGCCAAGGCCCCTCCCTGTGTGGGAGGAGATATATCCCCAAGCAGACGTGGTTATGGTTGTTGTTGGATTGGTGCTGGGAGATCTGGAGGGCTTGAGTGGTTACAAGTTGGTTGACGGTGGTTGGGCTGGAGAGTGAGTGAATCAGCCTGTTCGTGGAGCCTTGGTGGGTCCCGTCCACGAACCTGATCTCCGATTGCTCCACGCGGCTGCACCACGAGTTGCACACATGCGGCTAGGACCTTCGACGACCCACAGGTGCCCATCCGAACTCTGACCCCCAGCTCGTCTCTCTAATCAGCTGGAGGGTCCAATAAAAACTCCAGGGTTTTTATTTTTGTGTGTGTGACTGTGTTGGCCCGTCTACAAGTAGAATTCAGTAAGTGCTTTGAATCATTGTAAATTCCTCCTCCGCATATTCGCTTCAAGTCTTGCGTCCTTGTATTTTATTGTAAATAAATTATTATAAATGTTCCCAGCTCGTTTCCGTCCTTTCTTTATTTGGTCCAGCATGGTCCAGGTCTGAGTTCAGACGGGGTTTCATCCCCGATAATCCGTTAATCCTAGCCGGCACTGCTTTGGCAGTTTCCGCTCGGCTGCAACCAAACCGGAGTTGGTAGTCTGTAATTGGAACTCTACTGCAGTCGGTAGAGTGACCCGGTTCGAGAAAAGACGTGTCGAGGGCGTGAATCCCCGGTAGCCAAGACTGCGTGGTTATTTAGGTATATTGGGATCGAGACACTTAACCCTACGCGACGCAGTCGATATATTGGCGTTTCACGGTTGATTAATCGACCCACTGGCTTCGGAGCTATCCGGAGTGACGGCCTATAATTCCGGGGAGACGGCGTAAACTTCCCCACCTCGCGGTCGTTCTCGCCACCAACCCCGGCCCACAACAATATATATATATATATAGTTACCATTTTTCTCAGAGATGGCTGGACAAATACTCGTCAAACTTTAAACTTGTAGAGATTCATCTGTAAGTAACGGGAGCTTTTTAGGAAAAAAAAAAGTGAAAAAAAGTGAAAAAAAGCGTTTAAAATTTTTTATTTATTTAAATCGCTCTATAGTGCCCAAGCCTTTTTAGCAATGTGTAAGGTAGTATTAAATCATCCCCAAGTCCATTTCTTAGTGGGTGCAGGGAAGTGTTTTATACCACCACAAAAAAAAGAAGGAAAAAAAAAAATTAGATTTCTTCAAAATGCCAACAACATTAGAACAGCACCAGGCAACGCCGGGTAGCCCTGCTGCTAGTCACTTAATAAAACATCATTATTCTTAATGTCATGTGTAAAAGTTCTTCCATAAACATTCAATGAACCATACAATTTGGAAAATGCAAGCCATAACACTCGATCTGCGGATCGCAATAAGGATCTAAAAATAAGAGAAATCATTACAATAAAATAATGCGATAAGTGTGTGCACACACGTACACACATGCACGCATGAATAGAAATGGTCTTATGGCCAAACATTTTCGCATCACAAAGGAGCTAAATGCATAACAAAGGTGATTGGAAACGTTATCCACAAACATGCACTACTGATGTTTTTCATCATCTCGGTGTTTTGTCTAAAACTGAAAGTGCCAAAATGTTGGGAAAGAGGATACTGGATCAAATTACGATTTTTAAATGGGTATTTTGAATACCCAACACACGAACAGACTATCAGATTACAAAACACAGGTTTATTTAGACATTTTAATTTTCATAAAAAGTCTAAGGCAAGAAGCTCCATGGTGACGTTAGCACGGGAGAAGCAGAGAGTAGAAAGCCGCAAGTTATACAAGCATCAAGATCCAACATCATCACATACCTTAACAGGCTACTCTTCTTCAAATAATTACCTCTAAAATCTCAGGAAATATAAGGAATAAAAGAAAAGAGTTCCCATGATAGTTGAGGTGTTTAATGAATACAATAATCAGCCTGCTTTCAAAAACGTAACCTGGTGTGGCTCTATACAATGAATAATGCTATTATTGACACTAGATGTCATAATAAATTAGCAATTTTCCAAAGGTTTCATCGATCAACACCAAGCACAAATATAAATTTGAGTGACCGGATTGGAGCAACTATCTCCAGCTGCAAGGGCCTTCGGGTGGCTAGGGGAATGGCCTGACATGCAGGTTAGCCACAAATCCTTATTGCAATTCATGGACCAGTGTGTGTTTGTTTGTTTGTCGCGCTGCTCTCGCTACAGTTCTGGCCCGATTACATCCAGGCTTGCTACATAGGATTAGCATGACCCCAATTAGTGCATAGGAGTGTTTTTTATCTATGCCGATGGTCTTGGGGGGGGGGGTAGATGGGGTGGATCTTCGTCACAAAAATGTAATCATTTCATCCATGTCCCATACCTCGGCTCTCAAACAAATTTTGGCTGAATTTGTCCACAATTCACAAAGACAGACAGACAAACCTAAATCCACCTTCGGTGGCGGAGGAAATGGCAGGTGTACCAAGTGAGCAAAGGCTGCCTTAAAAAGCTAATGAAAAGTAGGTAGGGCTCTTTAATCTTGGTTGGCAGTATCCCAGGTGAAGGCAACACTGATCTCAATCCCTCCAGCAATGAGTTCAGTAGTGATCAATGGAGCAGATAAAGCTCAAGCTTCTTTTAGAAACCTGAACAAAAACTGGTCCTCCAGGTTAGTGGTTGGGCAATGGACCAGCAACGCATTCTTATGTTTAAAAAAAAAAAACTACTACAAACCAGAAATGCAACAGAGGTCAAAAGAAGATGCAAATAGTATAAACAACCAAGTAGAGCTAGGTTCATAAGTAGCAGAAGAGGAGAAGAAATGCAAATTGTACGCAACTGGTACTAGTAAAGTGAAATGGCTGTGAAAAGGGAAAATGCTCATCAATGGAGTAGTATTCATACACTTAGGAAAAACAGAGGGTACTCATGAAAAAAGTGTAGCAAATAAGTCAGAGCAAGAATGCAGTAAAGGTGCATAAAAATGACAAATACAGGGTGTCCCAAAAGTTTCCTAGGGATTTAGAAATTAAATAACATTTCTGTTTTCTAATAATTTGTTTTTCTTTTCTTTTCAGAATTTAAATTAACATTTGGAAATTACCCATGTAAAAATTCACAACTGAACAAAGAACCAAAATCGTGGAATATTATTTTAAATTTCATCGATCAATTATTCTCACCCAAAGAGCATACTGCCGACACTTCAATGCCAGAAAACCACCTTCACATTTCACGATTTGTCAGTTGATTCAACGTTTTCAGCAATATGGGTCAGTAAGTGACTTGCCACGATCTGGAAGACCACATGTTCAGTCCGTTCGCAGATTAATCGTGAACGTGTACTGGACAATGTTCAAGAAGAACCAGGAGCATCGATCTGCAGACGTTCTGATGCCTCAGAAGTCACTATCGCATACGAAGAAACGAATTGCACCTGTACCCATACAAAGTGCAATTGGTGCAAAAGTTGAAACAGACTGATCATCGACAATGCTTCAATTACTCAGTCCAAATTCAGATGTTGGCCAATGAATAAAACGAATTTGTTCATCAACTGATTATGAGCAATGAAGCTCATTTCCATTTGAATGGTTTTGTGAATAAGCAGAACTGTAGGTTCTGGGGATTAGAGAACCCTCGGGCTATTCATCATCAACCTGAGTTGCATCCTCTCAAATGCACTGTCTGGTGTGGTGTAACGTCAGAAAGGATTATCGGCCCTTCTTTTTTTGAAAATGAGGATGGCAGTGCAACGACAGTCACTAGTGAGCGGTATCGAGCCAGGCTCGAGAATTTCGTGCGTCCTGCAGTGAAGGATAAACCTGAGATGTGGTTTCAACAAGATGGAGCCACTGCCCACATGGCACGAGCCACAGTGGAGCTTCAAAGGAAAATTTTTGGACACCAAATAATTTGGCGAAATTCAGAAATTTCTTGGTCATCACGATCTCCTGATTTGACGCCTCCCGATTATTTTCTTTGGGGTTACCTAAAGGAGCGTGTATACATCAATAAGCCCCATATAATTCAGCAGCTCAAGGACAACATCTGTGCAGAAATTTGAGGGCTGCAACCAGAGTTATTGTCCGCTGTTATGGAAAATGCTGTCGAAAGAGCCCGTCTCTGCAAAGCCGAAAATGGAGGACATCTAAGCTGCATCATTTTTCATAAATAAAGCAAATTTATCTCCATTTTGTAAATTTTATTTTGGTGTAAAAATAATCATAAATTATATTAAAAAAACAGAGATGTTATTTCATTTCTAAATCCCGAGGTGACTTTTGGGACACCCTGTATGTTAATTAAAGATTAATGTGGTGCAGATTGAAAAATATATTAATAAATATTTCTATAAAATACAATTGCTTATGCTCCAAATGAGATCTCTAATAGTGGAATAAAAGATGAATTTAACAAATACTAAATGCTTTGCCAAATAGTGTAAAGCAGCATCACCTAGTTCTTCTAAGGCAGCGTTTCTCAACCTTTTTACCCTTGTGGAACCCTTGAAATAGTTTTCATGTCTCAGGGAACCCCTGCATAAAAATTATTATATACCATTATTAATATCTAGCTCTTTTATATTTTTATCGTAGTTCACGTGGTAAATATAATTTTTTTTCGGATACCTGGTTTAAGGAAAAAATGACCCCCTTTTGTCAAATATATTGGCAATGAAAGAAAAAAATAAAAATAAAAAAACATACTGCTCGTTTATGAGACCTCACACCGAGGTTTGAAATATTCCATTAAAAAAAAAAAAAAAAAATATATATATATATATATATATATATATATATATATATATATATATATATATATATATATATATATATATATATACATATATACATATATATATATATATATATATATATAAGACTTATGCGCTATCGCAGCTGCGTCGTACCTCCTATTACTCTTGTTTTGTTAACATTGATGACATCACGAAGTCGTTTCTCGCAAGTTTCCGCGATTCACCGTTTAAACCACTAAAAAATCTGATTGAATTGGGCCAATCTGCTTGCTTTGTAATTGGGTTGTGCTGCTTGGTCAATTTTAAAACGTCATTTTTGAAAGTGTTTGTCAACCCCGAGTCTGTTTGACAATTAAAAAAAAAAACACCTCATGTAACTTTTTTTATTTTTTTTTTGTATACCTTGGTCGAGGCTCGTATGAGAGCTAACACACAACTCACAGCAAGGAGGCATGAGACAAGAGGGGCGGGAGTGGAAGGGACAAAACAGTGGGGAACAGACACATTAGGTGAACTGTGGAAGGGAGAGGGATGGGGATGGGACGGGGAACATGGCGAAGAGAAGATGGACATTTCAGGGACTTTCAGGAAGGAAAGCAGGAGAAATGAAGGAAGTGGGCTTGGGTGGATTAGCGGGGGTAGAAAAGATCGAGGATTTGGATGGGGGAAGATAAGAGGTGGTGGTGAACAGCTGTTTTGAAAGCCTGGAGGGAAGAATGGGAAAGAATAGAGTGAGGAAGTTTATTCCAAAGGCGGGAAAAAAGAGGAATGAAAGAGTGAAGATGAGCAGTGATTCGTGATTTTGGTAGTTTTACCAGAAGGGGGTTGTTGGCGGACCTTGAGCGCCCTGTGGAAATGTGGTGGGGACAAATAGCAGATAGAGCAGGGGGGGGCAAGGCTGGAGAGGAGTCGGTAGAAGACAGAAAGACCAGCGACCAACCTGCGGTGATTGAGTGAGAGGCCCAAAGACTCAGCTTCATTGCGGGAGATGCCGATGATCTTAAATGCCCTGGTTTCGACAGCGTGAAGCCGAGAAAGGTGGGAGGCAGGAGCACCAGCCCAGAGGGGAGAGCAGTACACCATCAGGCTACGGACAAAAGCTTTGTAAGTAGTCAGGAGCTCAAGAGGGCCGAGGAAGGACTTAGCACGACGGAGGATTCCCAGTCGGCGACTGGCTTTTGAGGCGAGGTTGGAAATGTGACTTTCCCAGGAAAGGTCATGGCAGATAGTGAGACCTAGAAGCTTGAAAGAAAAGACTTCTTCCAGAGGATTGTTGAGAAAGTGGATGGGGGGGTTTTGTAAACGGTCCTTTCGAAGAGACATAGTGAGAGTCTGAGATTTGTTTGGATTGAAAGACATGTTCCACGTGTTGGACCAGTTTGTGATTTTATCCAGATCTGCAGTGAGTGAAGAAGCTGCTGCTTGCCGGTCTGAGGGATGACAGATGGTACGGCAGAGGGTGGAGTCGTCGGCAAAGAGAAATAGAGGATTTTCCAGAGAGTCCGAGAGATCATTGATGAAAACCAGAAAAAGAACAGGGCCCAGAACGCTACCTTGAGGAACTCCAGCCTGCACAGGAAGAGGGGATGAAAGAACTCCATTTAGGGCCACACGTTGGCTGCGACAGGAGAGGAAGTCTGCGAGCCATGAGTGGAGATGGCCTTGAATACCATGGGAAGAGAGTTTGGTGAGTAGGGCAGGGTGCCAGACTGTGTCAAAAGCACGTGATATGTCCAGGGATACGGCTCGGATTTCCTGTCTGGCATTGAGGACCTCCATCCATTGATGGGAGAGCAGAAGCAGCATATCCATGGTAGAGTGACCTGGTCTGAAACCAAATTGATGATTGGAAATCAAGCCATTGGAGAAGAGGAAGGATTTCATATCTGAGGCGATGATGGATTTCATCACCTTGCTGATGATTGGGAGAAGGCTGATTGGTCTGTAGTTATAGGGATCTGTTTTTGCACCTTTTTTATGCAGGGCAGTGATGTTAGCAGATTTCCAAACAGATGGCAGATGACCTTGGGCAAATGAGAGGGTGAATAGAACAGAGAGAGGGTGAGCAAGAGCAGAAGAGCAGGCTTTGAGGACACGTGGGCTGATGCCGTCTGGACCGGTTGCAGAATCTGACTCGAGGTTTGAAAGCAAGCTCTCCACCTTGTCAGGAGAAAAGGATACAGAGTCCAGGGACAGTTGGGTGCGACTGGGTAAAGTGGGTAGAGATAGTGATGGGTTTAGGACACAAGATTTATCTGCAAACACCGAGTTTAGACATTCAGCTTTATCACGTGTGGAATCAGCAGTGCGGCCATTTGAGGTAAGGGAGGGGATGGAGGGGGAACATACACCAGAAACAGATTTGATTAAACGCCACCAGGATTTTGAGGAGGGAGAGAGGTTTGAGAGTTCAGACTTGAGATGAGAAAGATGTTGTTTTCTGGCTCTCCTGAGGGTAGATACACACTTGTTCCGAGCTTTGTGGAAAGAACTGAGATTGCCCTCAGTTGGGTTTGCTTTCCATGAGGCAAAGGCAAGTTGTTTCAGGACAACTACCTCGCCACAAGCTTCAGTAAACCAATGGCGGGAGGAAGGGTAAGACAACTGAACACGAGAGGGGATAAATCTGTGCATGAGGGAGAGCAAGTTTCTTTGAAAGAATTCCCAGGATGAGTTGATGTTTGAAAAAGTAGTGATAGGAGACCAGTCTGTCAGTTTGATGGCTGCTCGGAGACCCTGCCAGTCGGCTTGAGTGAAATGCCAGACTCGACGGCGGTGAGGTGGTTCTCTGATAACAGCCAGAGAGATGTCCACTTTGACAAGGACGTGGTCAGAAGAACCAATTGGAGCGAAGGAAGAGCAGCAGATATTGTCAGGGAAATTTGTCAAAATCAGATCCAGAAGAGATGGAGTACGATTGGTTGAGATCCGGGTCGGGAAGTTGACCGATTGAGTCAGTCCCAATGAGTCGCAGAAAGCTTTTGCTGAGGTGCCATGGCAGGTGAGAGAGGTACCCACACCGAGCCAACTGGCGTGATGACAATTGAAGTCACCACATAAGAGGAAGAGAGAGTTTGGATGAGAAGATAGAAGATGGTCCATGTTTTCGGATAGTGAGGTGTAGATGGAGTCATCACTGTTCGGTGGACGGTACAGTACACATATAAACATGAGGTGGGAGTGGAGGGAAGCCGAAGCCAGAGGTATTCCTGGGGGTGTGGGGGAGTGAGAGCAGTGCATGGAGAGTGAGGAATAGAGTCTTTGATGAAGAGAGCAACACCTCCACCAGGACGAGGCTCAGGTCTGTCATACCGTAAGAGGGAGTAGCCAGGGAGAGATACTTGGGAGTCAGACACGTCTTGGGAGAGGAAAGTTTCTGTTAGGCAGATAATGTCTGGTTTGTCAGTGGCAACCTGTATTGAAAGATCTGAAAGGTTTGAGCGAAGGCCCCGGATATTTGAGGTCCACACTTTTAATGAAGAGGAAGGGGAGGAGGCTTTGGGTGCAGGAGGTGGAGGGGAGGGGGAGGGTAGGACAAGGGACGAGGGGGCAGGTAAGGAGGGTTGCTGAAGGAGTGTGGGGTATTGCAGAACAGCGAGGGGAGGGGGCCGAATGAGGAGGAGAAAAGGCTCTGTGGTGCTGGGGGAGAGGGGGGACAAGAGACAAGGAAGAAGGCAGTTGAGGATTTGAGGAGGTGGAGTGAAGAGATGGAGGTGAGATGGCAGTGGAGGGAGGCAGGTTGGTGGATGAGAGGGGGCAACTTTGAGAAGGAAGAGTGAGGGGGATGAAAGGTGGGAGAAAGGTGAGGGGGGGATTTTTGAGAGAGGTGAGAGGGAGAAGAGTGGGATGGTTGCTTTGAGAGTGAGAGTGAGGGGTGAGGGGGTGAGTTGGCACTGAAGTTGGAAAAAAAGAATGTTTGATGGAAAGCGAGCATCCATGGCAAACTGTGGTTTTTAAAAGTTTTAGGTCAGAGATGCGATTTAACATAATTCTTGATGGATGCAATGAAGGCGAATTCAGAGCATGGAGAGAAGAAGCGCTGTAACAGTTGGATTTTTTAGGCAAGGAATGAAGGAGAGGTCGAAATGAGAGCAGTCTGTTAAAATAGCAGAAGAGTAGTGCATTGTGAAACAGTAAAGAGTACCACATGTGTGAGAGAGGACGATGAAGCATTATAAGATCGTTTTTGTAGTTAAAAATAATGTATGAGAGAGTTCAACAGATTAGGTCATGGAAGTGTAAAAAAAAAAAAATAAATCGAGGAAGAAGACGAGGAGGAGGTTAAGAGGAAGAAGAAGAAGCAGAATCAGGAGAAGGTGAGCATGTTGTTGTTGTTGTTGGGTATATATATATATTTTTTTTGTTAATATTAATATATGAGAGAGTTCAACAGATTAGGTCATGGAAGTGTTAAAAAAAAAAAAAAAAAAAAAAAAAAAAAAAAAACGAGGAAGAAGACGAGGAGGAAGTTAAGAGGAAGAAGAAGAAGCAGAATCGGGAGAAGGTGAGCGTGTTGTTGTTGTTGGGTATTTTTTTTATTTATTTATTTTTGAGATAAGAAAGAGATTAGTTGGGAGAATGGGGGATGTTTGGAAAGTGGGGAGGATCAAAATTGAAGGTAATGGGGAGGATAGAAATTGAAGGTCATGGGGAGAAAAAACAAACAAACAAAAAAAAAAAAAACAATCGAACACCGAGTAGAACCGGTAGGCCTCAAGCCTAGGCCTAGGCCTCAAGCACAGGTAAGAACGTCGACAAAAATACTCACAAAATAGCACGATTTTTGAAACAAAACCGAGCAACACACAGTAACATGTAGGTGAGAAAATTAAACAGTTAAAACGGGACAAATAACAACCGGAAACTTAGCTTTGAGAACGTCAGCAGGGAGGCCCAAAGGAGACCTCTCGCTGCTCTAAAACTTGATAAACGAAACTTCAACAAATAAAGCTGAAGCAATAAAGGTAAACAGAAGGGGAGAGAGAGAGAGAGACAGAGAGACAGAGAGACAGAGAGAGACACTTCGCACTAGGAAGCACAGAGAAGATAGATGGACACCGTGCATGCGTCCCGTACTTGAATCAGTCACTCAATGATCCACGAATCCGCCGTGTATAGGATGTCCACTAACCAGTGAGGGCGGTTTCACACTGGCGCCATATAGACATCGTTAAATACATTCCCTATGGTTGTTATAATTGTAAATGATAAGAGGTTGAAGCCTCTATTATAATAACCAAGGAGTTTCCAACAATATGCCGTACGTGTATAGTAAAATTACGAATATTAAATCAAACAAAAACTACTCAAAAATACATTAGCCTATTTATTACTGTTTCTCGCGGAACCCCTAGCGACCTCTTGTGGAACCCCGGTTGAGAAACACTGTTCTAAGGGGTGGTTTTAATGCAAAAGTAGATATGGACAGAGAAGTGTGGAGAGTTTTGGAATATGAAGGAGTTGCATATCAAACCCATCACTTTGCTGACTGGTTTAATCAAAAGACAGTTTATTGCCCAATACTAACAAACCCTAACCCTAACCCTAACCCTAACCGACAACTGGGAGAACAATAAAAGAGCAGGGAGGTATTAAAAAAAAAAGTTGTACAGGTTGGGCAAAGACAAAGAAGGTTCATTGGAATGGCTAAGAAGAGGTCAGCTCAACTGGGAAGGAGAACGAATCATAATAAATGCCCAAGACTGTGATTCTTAAACCGGCGGAGCACCCCCAAAGGGGGAGGGGGGAGGTGAGATTTCATGGGGGGGGCATGAGGGGGCTGTGGAAAATTCTGGCATCAAGGGCTTACTATACAAGATGTGCACACACATAAAACTATGTATATGTACATATGAATAAATATTATATGTAGAAATACATACAGAAACCGTTGCGGCCTCTTCCAAGTGAAGGTTTTTTTTGAGCATCCCGAAACATGGCACCTTAAGACACCTGTGAGGTTGAGGTGACACCAAAGATGGCACTCCACTATTTTGGTCAGGCTTTTTTTTGGGGTTTTTGATAAACACTCCCTTAATTATTTTCAAAAAGGGTGTTTAAATTTACCCAACTACCCAGGCTTCATTCACACACTCCCTCGGAGGTTAAATAGTGCGCATGCAAAATTTTGAGCCACGAGGTTTCATGGTACTGGAGTTATGGAGGAAACTGACACACAAACATTGACATTTATTAGTATAGATAGATGGCAGGAAGAGGAGGGGGAAAAAAAAAAAAAAAAAACTTTCCTCAAAAGATTCTTTTCCCACTCTAAACATTACATTTACAGCCCAAAAGTAAACGATCAATGAAAAAAACAATTATTCATAGCCCTATAATTGAGTTTTATCATGAGGTATTCTCTTATCTATGTATCACACACCAATGTGTGCATCAATTTGCATTTGTACATGAATGGAAAATGTCATTGCTTTCTGCAGCATTTGAAGTCTAACCTGTCGAACCAGTTTCAGAATGTGCAAGTATGGTGTAAAGAATCGCTTCAACAGGAAATAAATAAATACATATCTTGGCACCTCAAATGAAGTTTCTGAACAAAAAAGGAAGTGTCATCAATGTGCAGATAGTTGAGAACACAAATTTAAGCAGTTACTGTTTCATTTGGATAATGTTGATAGGTCCATCAAGGTGAAAGGTGTTGAGAAAGAGAGAAGGGCCATTGCAAAGGCACAAATGCCAGGCATATGAGAATGGCAAGTAGGCGGGTCTGGAAGGAAGACAAAGGAGGAAATAAAACAGGAATGACAGAGTGAAGTATGCCAGAAATGAATGTCGTCGTCGATATCTTGGGGAAACACAGATGCAGAAAAGGGTAATTCTTTGCATCCGGCCCATGCTGCGTCAAGACCGGCACAGATACGGAATTGTAAAATTAATGTGGTTGCATTACATATGCCCCTTTTTTTTGGTAGCCATCCATAGTAATACCATGAGGTGATCTCTAACCCAACGCCAGAGTACAGCAACACCTGTTACGCAACACAA
Source organism: Eptatretus burgeri (assembly GCF_056783735.1). Lineage (NCBI taxonomy): Eukaryota > Metazoa > Chordata > Myxini > Myxiniformes > Myxinidae > Eptatretus > Eptatretus burgeri. Next base: position 13,293,623 of record NC_140972.1, read on the forward strand.
TGATGCCAATGTTTGGTCAGGTAACACACCTGAAAATGACAGACCGCTGACAACTTGGTTAAAATGGTATGTTTTTGGGGGGAAGTTTTGTTGTTACTCGAGTTGCAGGATGGGGAAAGGGCAAACAAAAAGAACCATATTATTCAATGATAGCACTATACCGAGGGAAAACATTAGTACGAAGTTTGAAAATATAACCGGTTGTTCATTATATTTACAAAAATTACCGACAAAGATCATCAAACCACAACATAACACCACTAAAGAAAGCTAGCAAAGCATTTCTAAACACAGGTGCGAACAGAAGATGTCACATATGAAACTGAAACAGCAACGAACACGCCCCAATGATTAAAAACGAAAGAAAAATATAAAACGACATAACGACACTCGGCTTAGGCGTTTCTCAAAATTGGAGCATAGATTCCGATTCTGAACTGCTGTCTCAATTCCGATTCTTCACCAAAATCGAATCAATTCGTCCTTGTCACACAGCCAACCTGCTCAACCAGTTTTGTCCTAATCCTTGTATAACTTTTAGAGATTTCCTGCTCATTGACAAACAGGGCTGAAAAATAACCATCCATCCATCTTCGGTGGCAGAGGGAATAAAAAAATAAAATAACATCAGCATAAAAGTTATGTTCATGAGTAAATAAAATGGGTGGCATGATTTACAATAAATAAATCTTGCCAAAGTAAAAGTTGCTTCAAATTAATTCAAACTTCTGGAAAAATTGCAATTTTTTTTGGAATCAATACTCTACACAGATATAATAAGCTAATGCTCTCTGTTGGATCCCAGAAGGAGAAGTCCGATACACATGCACACAGTCCGTGAGTACATGTCTGCTCATTTTCTTCACAACTTGAACAAACTCGATGCAGAAAAACAGACTGGTCTGTCTATTTTGTTAAGAATGACAGAAGCTTTGAATATAATTCGCCAAACCGACAAACGGATTTTCGATGGATTCATGAAGTGAAATAAGACATTGCAGGAATAGATTCCGGAAATTTGGAACCATTGGAGGCGGGTAATCGATTCTTTCACCCAAACCTAATATACACCGACAACTGGGAAAACGATAAAAGAGCAGGGAGGTATATTAAAAAAATAAAATAAAATAAAACCACAAGAGTTGGACAGATTGTGGATAGACAAAGGAGGATCACTGCAATGACTAAGAAGAGGTCAGTTCAATTGGGATGGAGAATGAATCATTATTCATGCCCAAGATAAAAGACGCTACACAAATGGCTTTAAGAAAATGGCAGGACTGAGCCAATGAGAAAGGTGTACATTGTGCAAGGTAGAAACAGAAAGTACGAGTCGCATTCATCCGTCCATTGGGACCATACTCTGTGCAGAGCGTTGGTGCTGCCTAAGCTGTCTCCTGGGTTATTGGGCACAGTCCTGGATGGGTCACCACTCCGACGCAGGATACCAGCAAGTTGGTACTCATTTTTCCCCGACCTCAGAAGGATGACAGGCTGAGTCAACCCCACCTGGTATCAATTCAACAGCCAAGTGGGATTTGAACTCAGGATCCTAGGATCCCAAGCCTACCACTCTAGAGTCATCTCCTATTGGGATGTAAAAACTTCAGGTCAGAACAGCTGTACACACAAAGGCACAACAAGGGATGTAGAGTAATTCACTGGCACAACTACAATAAAATTCAATACCCCAGTTTCTGAAAAAATGAATAAAAAGCAAGGAATCAATCATTGACCAATTTCCTGCACAGATTCACATCAATGCTTTATACCACTCGAACACATTTATGCATGAGAGGCATGCATGTTTCTATCCACCAAACTATTCTTTCATGCCATTAAATTAAAGTCGTTTTGGAACAATGTTTTCTGCATACCTTTCAGAGGTACCATTTTAGTCCTCATCCCAAACGGCTCTGAGGGCACGACAGAATAAACCACAATGAGACCAGAACAAATAATGAGGGTTGATTACCTCACCTCCCTAAAGGTCATCAATAAGCCGGCTGAGTTTCTAATAATAACTGGCATCATCGAGCCAGCAAATACTCCAATAATAACATGGGAATTTCTCCTGAGACCAACTCAGTTGTCAAAAGCTTCTGCAGCAATACTGAATCCTTATTATCAAACTCCCATCTCAAGTTGAATTTGAACGCACAACCTTTGGGATGCTGTTTTGTGTATTTATCACGACACTGCCATTGTACCCACAACTGTACAGCTAATAAATATCCTGGTTTTATTTGGTTTGAGATCTTTGCTCACCATAAAACTCAATTACACAACTTTTCCTCAGCACATAACAAAGTTTGCCACAATCTTGAAGTTACCCAGAATGGGTTAGACCTGCTTTTCGCTTAATCTGAAATCCTGGCTCAGGATGCACTGAACACAGGTTCAAATACCACATAAGTTTGTCTATTGTTTACTCCTTGTAATTTACAAAATTAACACTTGCTCTATTAATGCCTTCTTTAAAATATAATAAAAATACATGATGTAAGGCTCGTAGTGCATGTGACACACACACACACACACACACACACACACACACACACACACACACACACACACACACACACACACACACACACACACACACACACACACACAGAGCTCGGGGGAAGTACCATCACTTCCGGGGGCACTCTGAGTTCCAGTGACATCACAAAAACAATGGCGCCGCTCTCTCACGGCATTCAAAGGGGCATTTCCTAAGGAGGAATTTCCTCCACTCCATAGATGCCAACATATGGGGATTGTCCATGCTCTTATCCTTTCAAATGCTGAACATAAAGCAAGGAAACAGCACAAACATTTTTCACTGCAGGGTAAATATATTTTAAAGATTAAAAATATATATACATAATGCTCTAGGTGGCTTTGTGCAGTGTCAGGTGTCGCTTCACAATGAAGCTGCCAGATGTTATTACTACCCCTCCACTAACATTTAGTGATGTCAGTCTTTCACAATTCTGTGCAACGTAAAAGTGGAAATAAACTTGAACCACCCTCCCATTTAATCATTTGGGCATTATTGTCGAAAACCTGCTTGGCTTACTATAAGAAAAAAAAAAAGAATGCTATATGCTGGAAGCTACACAATAATAAAATAGATCCTAAAGGCTACAATATATGCAATGAAGTTCTTGGAAGCATTGAGAGACCAAATGGCAAACGCAGGTTTCAGGCTATGTGCTGACAGAAATCAAAAGCAACGATTTTTGCTCACTATTATCCCATTCAGAAACAAGCAGCCATACAAGTACCATTAATGCCCTACCCAAGGATAGCATTGGCATTGGCAAAGACAGCGCGTTTTTCATGGCACATCCACAAATATCATTCGAATAAGTGGCCATTTTAAAGCACAATGTCCATCCTCCTGATAGACACCTTTACAGATGTAGGTTATAACCAGCAAGTGACCTTTGTGTAATGTACCACCACTACCTTTTATTACTCACTTGTGACATAAAAACTTACCAGTAACCAAATAACTTTATGAGCAGCACCATCAAATTGTGCCAAGAGGTACGCACAATCGCCTCTAAGCTGTCTAGCCTGGATTTGAATGTTGTCCCAGCTACAAACTGTCATCCTGGTGTTTCACAGGTCAGTGATTAATCAATGTGTGTGCCATCCCTGGGATGAACATTAAATTGGGCATCTCATCTGTCGACATTAGTTGCTGGGTGTTAAAGATCCCACGGTGTCCTTTGCGAAGAGCAGGCGAGCTATCGTCGGCACCATGAACAAATTACAAATTACTGCCCGGACTTCGTGTCGGAAATTATGACCCATCCAAGATTTAAACACTAGCCATAGAAACTGCTTCGGCAACACCAACGGGAGCATGGTTCATGATCTTAAGTAATATCTCGCATGGCATAGAAGCCCAACTTACAGGATGTGGTAAGCAAAGGCCTTTTGGAAACTTCACCAAAAACACAACTCATCTCAAAAAAAAACAAAAAAACAAACAAAAAAAAAAAACAAGAAAAGGTTCACCGAACCACACCCAGGCACGGATCACATATCACAGTCATAATTAGAGTATTTTTATTGTACGCATCATGAAAATCGTGTGAATCATTTTGGGACTTGCGCAAAAATTACATTTGCAAAGACTATTCTAAATTTGGCTGAGAGAAAAGAAAAAAAAAAAACCTCAAAAGGAATGCATTTGGGATTATAATGACATCTGCCTGGCGTCAATAAATCTTACAAATTGTTATTAAAATTCTTGGAAAAAAATGCACTTTCGTGGCAATAAAGGTGCTAATATTTCAGGGTCAATAAAAACAACGCGCTTCAGACAAAAAAAAACAAAAAAACAACTTCGAATGACCGTTGGGCCAAGATACTGCAAAAGCAGTCTTAATCAGCAGAAAGTGAATTGTAGCGGTTCATGTGGTTATCAACCACAGAATATCATAAATTCTGCATAAACGTGACCCATTCGATGTAAAATCACCAAATAAAAACAAAAACAAAACAAAAAGCCATTTCGAAGAATAAAGAATTAGCGAAAAAATTTTTGATTCAAACAATACAACTGTCATGCTCAACAGCAAATATCATATGAGTATACTTGACGGTCACATTTTTAAAGGCCCCATGTATTCCCACCTCATGGAGTTGGTCGAGTAAGGTTTTTTTTGGCCCGATCTTTCGCGAATCAGCTGGCCAGGCCTGATGTTTGAATAAAGGTGAGAGGAATTTGGAATTGTTCATGGTGCATACAATAGCTCGCCTCCTCTTCCTGAAAGACGTAGGGATCTTTAATGTCCAACGATGACCGGTGCTGGAAGACCGGTCATCCTCCAGCTTAATGCGCTTCCAACGGACAGTGCACTGATGAATCGCCGTGCATGCGAAACACCAGGATGATGGTTTATAGCTCGGTCGGTATTCAAACCCAGGCAAGACGGCTCAGAGGAAGTGCATATGTACAGCTCTAATTTTCTGAGCATTGTCAGTCCTTTATAAGAATATCACAAGAACATAACAAATAAACCAATGTCACCCGCAGGGCAACCCATATCTTGCCAAAAGGTGACCACGTGTGACTTCTTTAAGGTCACACTGAGGTGAACAGAGCTGCTATCTACCAGGAGCGACTTCTTGAGGAATATCTGCCTACGAGAGATTCCGATGAGAATCGTTCGACAGAGTAACCATGAAAAATATGCTTTTGCCTCATAACGTCACCAAATGACGTCATGATGTCTCAAGCTTGACATATCTAGAAAGCACTCATCGAGGTGTTCAATTTGAGGTACTGCATGATATGGTTCCTAAAACTTGAAAATTTTACCTTTGGGTCAAATATGTTTGACCTCAGGCGCTAACCATGAAGGTCAAGGCCAATCGCCACCAAAAATTAATCAGCTGAGCGCCAGACCATGCACTATATTCCCATGAAGTTTGAAGACGATCCGATCAAAATTACTCAAAAAATAAGGGTTTCGTCGACTCCCCTGATTTGCGACAAAGTGACCTTGACCTTTGACCTTCAAAATTTTATGCGCTGAAAGGGACCTCTATAGGCCTCTGATATGCGAAGTTACAAAAATTTCCAATGATAACTGTGCTCTGCAGAATTTTTTATACGTGATTACAAACAAACAAACAAACAAAAAAACATACAAGCCGAGTAACATATCTTGCAAAAACTTCGTTTTGGCAAGATAATAAAGAAAAACCTTTTGGGAACAAGAAAAAGGGGAGATTAAAAAAAAAAAAAGGTTCAATTTATCAAATCCCTACAAATAAATGCAACCCCTCCCCAACCCCCCCCCCCTCTTGCATTTTATTTTTGTATGCATTGTTGAGGATCGTATGAAAGCTAACACACAACACACAAGGGGGGAGGGGCATGATACAAGAGGGGTGAGAGAGGGAAGGACAAAACAGTGGGGAACAGAGACATTAGGAGATCTGTGGAAGGGAGAGGGATGAGGTGGGGAACATGGGGTATACAAGAAGGACATTACAGGGACTTTCAGGAAGGAAAGCAGAGAATTTGAATGAGGTTGGTTTGGGGTGGATTAATGGGGGTAGAAAAGATAGAGGTTTTGGATGGGAGAAGATAAGAAGTGGTGGTGAACAGCTGTTTTAAAGACCTGGAGGGAAGAATGGGATTGAAGAGTGTGTGAGTTTATTCCAAAGGTGAGAAAGAAAAAAAAAAAAAGAGTGAAGGTGAGCAGTGATTCGTGATTTTAATAGTTTTACCAGAAGGGGGTTGCTGGCGGACCTTGAGCACCCTGCGGAAATATGGGAGGGGACATATCGCAGACAGAGCGGGCGGGGGTGGGGGGGGGCGAGACCGGAGAAGAGACGGGAGAAGCGAAAGACCACAGACCTGCCTGCGGTGAGAGCGAGTGAGAGACCCAAAGACACAGCCTCATCACGGGAGATACCAATAATGCTAAATGCTTTGGTTTCCACAGCATGAAGCCAAGAAAAGTGAGAAGCAGGAGCACCAGCCCAGAAGGGAGAGCAGTACTCCATCAGGCTGCAGACGAAAGCTGCTTTGTATGTCAGGAGCTCAGGTGGGCCGAGGAAGGGATTTGCATGACGGAAGATGCCCAGTCGGCGACTGGCTTTGGAGGCCGGGTTGGAAATGTGGCTTTCCCAGGAAAGATCATGGCCGATCGTGAGACCCAGAAGCTTGAATGAAAGGAGTTCTTCCAGAGGATTGTTGAGAAAGTAGATTGGGGGTGGGGGGCTTTAAATGGTCCTTTCGGAGAGACATAGTGAGATGTCACTATTTTGGGATGCTTTCTGGTTTACAACTGCAAATGAAATTCAGGTCCTAATTCTGATCACGTTATTATAGCGCATCGATTCAACACGTCTGTTCTGAAGATTTCCCTTTTTCATACAAAGCATTGGAAGTTACATATAAAAAAAAAAAAATTAAAAAGGTACTTTTGCTTAACCTTCAAGTTACAAAAAAAACCATGGCAAACCAGCCACAACTCACTTCGTCCCATCATACCAGCCACAGGCCATCTCCAAAGGCATTAATCTGATGTTAAATCAGTATATACACAACATGAGAATCGAAATTATTTAAGTAAACTACATATTTATACATTATTTATTTAAATAGATTTAAAAAAAACTCAGGTACTGTCTGATAAGACTGCTTCGTGAAAGTTCAAGAAACCCTATATTTCTCATGATTCTCAGCAAACCAATGAATGAACAGCATATCGCAGATACACCTGGTGCAAAGGAACAGGAGCCACATTCATAAATGATACATACTACGTGTACATTGCAAGCTCAGGTCTCCAGGCCTTGACAAGAGCAAAAAGACGAAGTGACAAACGAAGATATTTTGAGAAGAACATCAACTGTTCTTGTAAATATATATATACGCAACCGGACGAACCAATTTAAACCGGGAAGACATTTACACGGGAAAGGGAAAATGGGGATGACGTTCATAGGTGACAATGCAGCTAAAGAATGAGGATGTGGCTTTGATGTGGAAATCTTGGGAAGGAGGGGGGTGGGGGGAGGGGAAGAGACACCAGCAAAGGACGATGACATAGTAGAGGTGAAGAGGGCACCATACTATATCTATATCTCTCTGTGTCTCTCTCTCTCTCTGTCTCTCTCTCTGTGTGTGTGTGTCTCTCTCTCTCTCTCTCTCTCTCTCTCTCTCTCTGTCTCTCTCTCTGTCTCTGTCTCTCTCATGTCATTTGTGACATCAAACTCTATTTAGACCAGACAGGTCGATGCACAGGTAGCACAATCACCTTTGAGCCAACTTGGGCTGCATTCCCGCTCCGACTATAAACTGTCATCCTGGCGCATCACAGGCAGGGCATTACATCAATGAGTGTGCCGTCCCTCGGACGGACGTTTAACTGAGCGTCCATTCTGCCAGCATTAGCCGGTGGGCCGTAAGATGTCAAGGTGTGCGTCGTGACGGGCAGGTGGGTTATCGCCGACACCACCCCGAGGCTTGAACAAGGCACAGGTAAACCACCTTGAGCAATTGTCGCAGTGGGGATGCTTTGGCTGAACCTGCCGAGAGAGAGAGATAAAGATAACAATGCATCGTTTGCCTTTCAAAGATGCATTTTATGGGTGTTATCTCGACGTCCAGACACCCAGCCACAGCCTATCAAACTCCATGACGAATGGTGACGTGACATGTATGGTCGATCAGGATTTTTCTAAGGGGGGCAGTTGTGTTGTCTCACGTTATGCAGATATTGATACACTTTGTGTGCGATGGCCAAGGGGGGCGGGGGGGTGTCGAGGTTTAACCGCACCCCCCCCCACCCTCAACCCCTCACTCGTTGTGTCGTGCGAGATAAAATAAATAAATACTGATGAGGGTGGAAGCCATGTCGGAGGTGGACAGTCGGAAGCGACGGGCGTCTATCGACCAGGCGTTAAAAGTACGTCTCAAACCGATTCACCTTTGATACGGGAACACGAGGCCCGGGTGAGGTGCGCGGAGCGATAAACAGAGCGGACGACGCCTCGAACTCACCGCGACCAGAGCCTTTCCGAGGCAGATGGAGCCTCGGCACCCGAACTCCAGATCGTGCTGCGACTTGTAATAGCTTAAAGTGCCACCCCTCAACACCAACCAACGGTCTTGCCATCCGTGCAGGTAGTTGGTCCACTTGCTCAGCTCCCCACACAGTTCCACAGGCTGCGACGCGGCGTCCAAGTCCAGGTCGTCGTCCTCGTCGGAATAAAGGTCACTTTGGTCAGACATGGCTGGACTCGTGCACCGTGCTAAGCAAGTCAAAGTACACGAAGGAAGGAAGGCGGGTGAGCAGGCTGGGTGAGGTTACTTAAGCTGAGAGTCGGGGTGAGTCGTCTACCACCATTCATACCATGTGACATCGACGGTGACAGCGGAGGAAAGGGGCTGGGCCATAAAAAGGGGCGGGGAATAGAAAAGGGGGCGGGGAATAAAAAGAGGGCGGGGAATAAAAAAGGGGCGGGGAATACAAAGGGGAAGTACTGTTGAGTTCGCTGAGAGCCTTTCACAATTTTTATGCGAATAAAATTAATGTATTGTTTTTTTTTTTGCATTGGTATTAGTCATATTTCGTAGATCAACTAAAGTATGGAGGTGTGAGCTCCTTCGTCTGATTTTTACGGCCCCACATCGAAAAGGAAATTCTGAAAAATGGTAATACCGGCTAAACTTATAAATAAAGCATATACACCTCTGTGATTTAAATTTTTTTTTTTTTAAATACAGAAAATCCTCTGTGGTAAATTAACCGATATATAAGTATGTTAAAAACGGATAAACCTACTGTCGTAATGTGATGAATCTTTAAAGTGTTGTTGTTGTTGGAAGAGTGTGAGGTCACGCGTCACGCAACATCACGTGTTCCGTATCGAGTGTGAAGCTGTGAGGATATCCGGGCGTTTCCCGCGTCTTTCTAATGTGATTCGGTGAGACGTTAATTGATCTCGTTAAAGTAATGTATCGTCTTTTCCATTTACTGCCTTATTACAGCGCGGCGACATCACGCTGTTATATAATTGGCTATTCTGTCCTGTGTCTTCTGTCACACTTCTTGTTGGGTGTGATGTGGGCGGAGATTGCCGGGTGGATTGTGGGCGGAGATTGCCGGGTGGATTGTGGGCGGAGATTGCCGGGTGGATTGTGGGCGGAGATTGCCGGGTGGATTGTGGGCGGAGATTGCCGGGTGGATTGTGGGCGGAGATTGCCGGGTGGATTGTGGGCGGAGATTGCCGGGTGGATTGTGGGCGGAGATTGCCGGGTGGATTGTGGGCGGAGATTGCCGGGTGGATTGTGGGCGGAGATTGCCGGGTGGATTGTGGGCGGAGATTGCCGGGTGGATTGTGGGCGGAGATTGCCGGGTGGATTGTGGGCGGAGATTGCCGGGTGGATTGTGGGCGGAGATTGCCGGGTGGATTGTGGGCGGAGATTGCCGGGTGGATTGTGGGCGGAGATTGCCGGGTGGATTGTGGGCGGAGATTGCCGGGTGGATTGTGGGCGGAGATTGCCGGGTGGATTGTGGGCGGAGATTGCCGGGTGGATTGTGGGCGGAGATTGCCGGGTGGATTGTGGGCGGAGATTGCCGGGTGGATTGTGGGCGGAGATTGCCGGGTGCATTGTGGGCGGAGATTGCCGGGTGCATTGTGGGCGGAGATTGCCGGGTGCATTGTGGGCGGAGATTGCCGGGTGGATTGTGGGCGGAGATTGCCGGGTGGATTGTGGGCGGAGATTGCCGGGTGGATTGTGGGCGGAGATTGCCGGGTGGATTGTGGGCGGAGATTGCCGGGTGGATTGTGGGCGGAGATTGCCGGGTGGATTGTGGGCGGAGATTGCCGGGTGCATTGTGGGCGGAGATTGCCGGGTGCATTGTGGGCGGAGATTGCCGGGTGCATTGTGGTCGGAGATTGCCGGGTGCATTGTGGTCGGAGATTGCCGGGTGGATTGTGGGCGGAGATTGCCGGGTGGATTGTGGGCGGAGATTGCCGGGTGGATTGTGGGCGGAGATTGCCGGGTGGATTGTGGGCGGAGATTGCCGGGTGGATTGTGGGCGGAGATTGCCGGGTGGATTGTGGGCGGAGATTGCCGGGTGGATTGTGGGCGGAGATTGCCGGGTGGATTGTGGGCGGAGATTGCCGGGTGGATTGTGGGCGGAGATTGCCGGGTGCATTGTGGGCGGAGATTGCCGGGTGGATTGTGGGCGGAGATTGCCGGGTGGATTGTGGGCGGAGATTGCCGGGTGGATTGTGGGCGGAGATTCCCAGGTGGATTGTGGGCGGAGATTCCCAGCTTGATTGTGGGCGGAGATTGCCGGGTGGATTGTGGGCAGAGATTGCCGGGTGGATTGTGGGCGGAGATTGCCGGGTGGATTGTGGGCGGAGATTGCCGGGTGCATTGTGGGCTGAGATTGCCCGGTGCATTGTGGGCGGAGATTGCCGGGTGCATTGTGGGCGGAGATTGCCGGGTGAATTGTGGGGGGAGATTGCCGGGTGGATTGTGGGGGGAGATTGCCGGGTGGATTGTGGGGGAGATTGCCGGGTGGATTGTGGGGGAGATTGCCGGGTGGATTGTGGGGGAGATTGCCGGGTGGATTGTGGGGGATTGCCGGGTGGATTGTGTGCGGAGATTGCCGGGTGAATTGTGGGGGAGATTGCCGGGTGAATTGTGGGGGAGATTGCCGGGTGGATTGTGGGGGAGATTGCCGGGTGGATTGTGGGGGATTGCCGGGTGGATTGTGGGGGAGATTGCCGGGTGGATTGTGGGCGGAGATTGCCGGGTGGATTGTGGGCGGAGATTGCCGGGTGGATTGTTGGCGGAGATTGCCGGGTGGATTGTGGCCGGAGATTGCCGGGTGGATTGTGGCCGGAGATTGCCGGGTGGATTGTGGGGGAGATTGCCGGGTGGATTGTGGGGAGATTGCCGGGTGGATTGTGGGGGAGATTGCCGGGTGGATTGTGGGGGATTGCCGGGTGGATTGTGTGCGGAGATTGCCGGGTGGATTGTGGCCGGAGATTGCCGGGTGGATTGTGGGGGAGATTGCCGGGTGGATTGTGGGGGAGATTGCCGGGTGGATTGTGGGGGAGATTGCCGGGTGGATTGTGGGGGAGATTGCCGGGTGGATGGTGGGGGATTGCCGGGTGGATTGTGTGCGGAGATTGCCGGGTGAATTGTGGGGGGAGATTGCCGGGTGAATTGTGGGGGGAGATTGCCGGGTGGATTGTGGGGGGAGATTGCCGGGTGGATTGTGGGGGGAGATTGCCGGGTGGATTGTGGGTGGAGATTGCCGGGTGGATTGTGGGCGGAGATTGCCGGGTGGATTGTGGGCGGAGATTGCCGGGTGGATTGTTGGCGGAGACTGCCGGGTGGATTGTGGGCGGAGATTGCCGGGTGGATTGTGGGCGGGGTGAATGTGGAAGAGCGACGATCTTTTGTGCTGAATCGTTTTCTGTGTGACGCCGGAAGTTGATTTTCTGAGCAGGAAGTGATAATCTTCCTGTTCCATTAGTTGTTGACGCGCAGCGTTGTAACTCTCGTTCTTCATTGTTTTTCACCAGAAGTGGTTATTACAGCGCCGTGACATCGTGCTGTTATATAATTGGCTATTCTGTCCTGTGTCTTCTGTCTCGTCTTCTGTTCGTCCCTTTGATCTGAGGGCGATAAATAGAAATTTGTCCAACATCACAACTCTTCCCATCATGCATGCTAATTCACCGTGTCTACATTTAAATTTTATAACTGCAAAATTGTTTCATCATTCTTAACCTTTTACTGCCCCCAGCCGCGCGATATTGAAGTATTCGCTTCTTGTTACGATTGTTAATGTTTATTCTTGTGTTTTGTTTATGCTTTCAGATATCACCTTGATTGAGTGAATTAAAGCCTCTATCGTGAAATCGGGTTGTTTCTATTCCACAACAATTTAACTCACTCAATCCGACACCATGAACAAGTTCCTCAAACCGGAGAGATTCGACGCCGATCCGAACTCGAGCACGGCAGTTATGCAATGGCTCCACTGGCACCGCACCTTCTCGAACTTTCTGGCAACCTTTGCTAATCAATACCCGAACAAGCTGAACATGCTCATTAATCACGTAACACCTTCAGTCTATGAATACATCGCCGAGTGCGAAACATACGACGCTGCCATCGACGTTCTCAAAGCACTCTATGTAAAGCCCAAGAACGAGGTGCTTGCAAGACACCTGCTCGCTACACGCAGACAGGAGGCGGGAGAGACACTCGATCGATATATGCAAGTTCTGAAGCAGCTAAGCAAGGATTGCAACTTCCAGGACGCAACCGCGGAGCAGTGGAGAAACGACTCGATACGTGACGCTTTCATCAATGGACTGCAATCGGCTCACATACGACAACGCTTGCTGGAAGATGAAACGTTGAGCCTTAAAACAGCTTTCGACCAAGCTCGTGCTTTAGAGATGGCTCAGAAACATTCCGAGTCCATTGGGTGGCCTGTCCAGAAACATTCTGAGTCCTTTGGGTGGCCTGTCCCTCCTGTTAATGCTGCTGCTGCTGTGGAGCTCTGAGAATCATCTCAAGAAGCTCTGAAAACAATAGCGGCAGCGTACGAAGTGCGCCATCCTTCTTACACCTGGATGGAATAATGAGTTGTGGAGATCTTGCAAGGTTTCGCCGTTAATAGCTGAACAGCAAATTCGTGTAAAGGCGCCAGCAGCAGCGTTTTCTTTCCCCGGGCGATAAATTATGTCATAGCTGTGGCATGGCGGCTCGATGTGCCACCTCATAATCTTTTCATTCTTGATTTTCCAGCTTTTTTTGTTATCAAACATAAACGCAACACACCTTTGGTCAGTAATAAGCTCAAAATGATTTCCCAGCAGAAAATGCCTCCATTTACGCAGTACCTCCACAATCGCATACGCTTCCTTTTCTACTGCTGAATGCCTTTACTTTGTTCGCTACCAGAAAGAGTCCTCGAGAAGAATGCAACAGGTCTTCCAGGCTGGTTAAGCGTAGCAGCAATAGCGTGATCGGAAGCGTCGGTTTCAACTATGAAAGGGACAGTTTCATCCATAGCCATCACAACGGAGTTGACGATGTCTTGCTTGAGAAGTTTGAAAGCTTCAACAGCAGCTAATGATAGAGGGAAGCTTTTACACTGTACTAGGGGACGAATATTTTCAGAAAAGTTTGCAATCCACTGCGAGTAATGCGCAAACATTCCCATTGCCCGACGCAACGAGGGCATATCGTGTGGGGGTGGAAGCTTCTGAAGTGGTCGAAGGCACTCAGGATCTGGTTTAATTGTTCCATTTTCAATTGTGTAGCCGAGGAGGTCGACAGATTTTGCAGAGAATACGCATTTGTAATTGTTAAGTGTCAGATTATACTTCTTAGCGGCATTGCTACCAGTCGAACTACTAGCTTTAACCCACAAGGAAACGGACTGGTGGAAAGATACAATGGTATCATCTGGAAAGCTGTGACCTTTGCGCTTAAGTCGCGAGAACGGAAGACTGTGCAGTGGGAGGTTGTTCTCGCTGATGCTCTGCATTCTGTTCGGTCGCGACTCTCCGCATCCACTAATGCCACTCCACACGAACGACTGTTTAGCTACCAGTGCTGATCTACCAGCAGACATTCTATATCCACCTGGTTGGCTTCTCCTGCCTGGCACTGTGCTGATGAAAAGACAAGTACGCCAGAGCAAGTATGATCCCTTGGTGGATGAAGTCGAACTCATTGACGCAAATCCTGAGTATGCCCACGTCAGACTTTCTGATGGCCGGGAGACCACTGTATCACTGTGACATTTGGCACCTTCTGGTGATGTTCCACCTGGGAACGTGATGGGTGATGCCCTACCTGTGGAACAACAGCAGGCTGGTTTCGAAAATGGAGAGGTAACGCCGAGCAATTCTCCAATGGCAGAGAAACAGACTTTAGCTGAGGAAACGAGTGCAACTGAACCCTTGTCATCAGTTAAACGGTCCCCATTGCGGCGATCTGAACGGATCAGACGCCCTCCTGAATATCTTGGGAAATATTTGGTTGAACTTTAGAGGTGGGGTGAATGTGATGAATCTTTAAAGTGTTGTTGTTGTTGTTGTTGGAAGCTGTGAGATCACGAGTCACGCAATGTCACACGTTACGTATCGAGTGTGAAGCTATGAGGAGATCCGGGCGTTTCCCGTGTCTTCATAATGTGATTCGGTGAGACGTTAGTTGATCTCGTTAAAGTAATGTATCGCCTTTACCATTTACTGCCTTATTACGATTGTTAATGTTTATACTTGTGTCTTGTTTATGCTTTTAGATATCACCTTGATTGAGTGAATTAAAGCCTCTATCATGAAATTGGCTTGTTTCTATTCTACAACACGTAAATACATCATAAACCTACTGTCGCACTCCCACTAGTATGCACCAGTTATGGGGATGCAGGAGGAGACTTATCAGACTCGTCAAGTCGTGTCCGACTTCTGGTGATGTTAATCACCAGATTTCTCCAAACATCCCGATCCTGCACTGTTTCCTGAAGCTCTTGCAGAGACAGACTTTAGCATGGGAGAAAGGACATCCGAGACTGTTATGATCGAACCAGCACACAGGATCAAAGCAAAGGCTTTAATAATTAAATAATTCCAGAAGGGAAAATGACATCGAGTTCCGATAATTCCAGATCTACAAGATCTAGTAGCAACACCCACAACATCCTTCCCTTCCAATGCACAAATGAATCACCATTTAAATGGATTTAACCCCAGAAAAATGAAAACTACAAAAAACAAAATCATCAGCATCCAAATTAGCTTTGCAAATCAATCATCAATCATCACATAGTCTTTGAAAAGTTCTGGGCGTCTAGTGATGCGAGAAGAGTGTGGTGAGTGAGGTATAGTGCATTGGAGTGTGCTGCTGTATTTCTGGCGGGAAAGACTCCAGAAGCAAAACGGTCTCCTCTTGTTGAAATTCCTCTCCCTTGGTGATAATGGCATTAGCTCTTTAGCACCCTGGTCATAGAAATGTTTAGCACATCGCTGTTGCTGCACCAACAAACGCCGAACATCAACTGGAACTTTTGTTTCCAAAGTCCGGTCACTAAACGGCAGTTGATCTCTGAGCCTCCTGCTCATCAGCAGCTGTGCTGGAGAGTATGGAAGACCTGCCAGTGGTGTGTTCCGGTAGGATAGTAACATCAAATGGGTATCGTGGCCACCCTCGGCAGCTTTTATGAGCCCCTGCTTGATAGTCAATACTGCATGCTCAGATTGTCCATTAGATGGAGGATATGTAGGGCTGGAGGTCGTAACCTTGAACCGCCATTCCTGGGAGAACTTCTCGAGCTCAGGAATGGCAAATGGCATGTTGTCCGTAAATAATTCCTTGGGTATGCCCTGTCTGGTGAACATGGACTTCAGAGCTTCAACGACATGCTTTGCAGTGAGCCCACAAATGCTTATGACCTCAGGATACTTGGAGAAATAATTCACAATCAGGAGGAAATGCTTTCCAGTGAAGTGGAAAATGTCCATTCCCACTTTCTGCCATGGCCAAAGGGGAAGATCATGTGGCAAAAGTGGCTCTTTAATGTTAGCTGCTCTGAACTTGGCAACCAGACTTTATATATCTGAGTTTATACTTGGCCAAAAGATCACTTGGCATGCTCTGACTTTACATTTCTCTTGCCCAAAATGGCCTTCGTGTATTTGCCGCAGAATGTCAGACCGGTGTGTGGCAGGAATTACCAAACACTCACCAACAAAAACCATGTCATTTGCCATGTGCAGCTCATCCCTCAGATGCCAGGAAGGTTGGGCTGGTGCATTGGCCAGCCGTTCAGAATGTAGCCGGCCAGTAATTGTCAATCATTGTCATCCGCATTGGCACCAAGCAACAGGTCCAGCTTGCTCTGGCTGTCTTGCAGATGGGTCATTAGCTTTTTTAAATGATTAAAATGATCTGGGTCGGTTTTAAAATGATTTTCACCACTTGAAAATGAGTGTAAAATCGGAATCTCCATAGACCAACACACAGCAGGTTGTAGTTGGTCCGTTGTGGTCAGGAACTAGGTGAGTCAGTTCATTCGCACGCAGAAGTCCCTCAATTCCTCTTTTACTGGGCAGGTCGGTTTTAAAATGATTTTCACCACTTGAAAATGAGCGTAACAGGTCTGGAGAACATGTTGTTGCCTTTCTACTCATTGTCTCCTCCATGTATGCCTGGTGTTGGCTTAATGGTTAGGGTGGCAGGTTTTGGATCCAAGTGTCCCGAGTTCAAATCCCACTCAGCTGTTGAATTAATACCAGGTGGAGTTAACTCGGCCTGTCATCCTTCTGAGGTCGGCAAAATGACTGCCAGCATGCTGGTATACTGTGTCGGAGTGGCGACCCGTCCAGGATTGTGCCCAATAACCAAGGAGACTGCTTAGCAGCACCAACACTCTGCACAGAATATGGTCCCAATCTGCTCCTCCTCTCCTCCATTCCTTCTCCCTTCTGTTTTGAAACTGCTGTGTCCCTTTATCCCTGGTGTTGTTGTTGTTGTAACTTAAAAGGGAATTTACCATACAATATAACCTTTTCCTAAGCACAAATAAATGAATATACTGGTCTGTAACACCAGATCAGACCCAAGATCAGACCCATCAAGCCTGCACATTTCTGCCAACATCCAAGTGCCTCTATTCCCAATGCTTCTATAGGTACCGAAGTAATTCCAGTTTGAAACTGCCCACCGTTTCTGCTGCCAATATCTTTCCAGGAAGACCACCCCTGCATTAACTAATAACTATTCTCTGAGTGGAACACTAGCCTTAATATTGTCCTTACTGTAGTGATCAGAACAGTATTATTACAGAAAAGGTGTGCCCACTTTATTTTAAGTGTCATGTACAGTGCCTATAGAAAGTCTACAACCCCATTCAAAATTTTCACCTTTTGTTGCCTTTTCACCTGGAATTAAATTGCATTAAATCAGACTTTTTCCACCTTTATTTACACATGGTAATCCACAACTTCCAAGTGAAAAACAAATTCTACAAATTTCAGAAAATTAATTAAGAATGCAAAACTACAATATCTTGGTTGGATAAGTGTCCACCTCCCTGAGTTAATACTTGGTGGAAGCACCTTCAACAGCAAGGTCAGCAGTCTCTGCAGCACTTCACAATCTAGGCTTTATGGGAGAGTGGCCAGACAGAAGCCACTCCTGAGAAAAAGGCACATGACAGCATGCCTGGAGTTTGCAAAAAGACACATGAAACAATCTAAGAGCATGAGGCAAAATATCCTCTGGTCTTATAAGATTAAAAATGAACTCTTTGGCAAGTGCGACATCTGGTGGAAACTGAGCAGAGCTCATTACTCATCTAAAACCATCCCGACCATGAAGCATGGGGTGGCAGCATCATGCTATTGGGATGCTTTTCAACAAGAGGGACGGTTGACTTGTGAGGATATAGGGAACAATGAATGGAGCCAAACACAGGCAAATCATTGAGGAGAACCTGCTTCAAAGTGCAAAAGCCCTCAGACTGCGGCGATGATTTACGTTCCAACAGGGCAATGATCCAGGCATACAGCCAAATCAACACTGGAATGGCTTTGGAACAAGAATGTCAAAGTCCTTGAGTGGCCCAGTCAAAGCCCAGACTTGAATCCCATTGAGAATCTATGGAAAGACTTGAATATTGCTGTTCACCAGTGCTCCCCCATCCAACCTGACAGAGCTTGAGCAAATCTGCAAGGAAGAATGGGAGAAAATCCCAAAATCAGATGCACAAAGCTGATACAGACATCCACAAGAAGACTGGAAGCTGTAATCACTGCCAAAGTCACTGCTACAAAGTATTGACTCAAGGGGTTGAATACTTATTGATGCAAGACATTTCAGCTTTTTATGTTTAGTTAATTTGTAAAAAATTCTTAAAACATATTTTCACTTTGTTATAATCGCTGCCAAAGGCACTTCCACAAAGTATTGACTCGGGAGGGTTGAACACATTGATTCAAGACATTTCAGCTTTTTATGTTTAATTAATTTGTAAAAAATTCTTAAAACATTTTCACTTTGTTATAATCGCTGCCAAAGGCACTTTTACAAAGTATTGACTCGGGGGGGGGGGGGGGTTGAATTCTTATTGACGCAAGACATTTCAGCTTTTTACTTTTAATTAATTTGAAAATTTTCCAAAAACATGTTTTCACTGTTATTATGGGGTATTTTGTGTAGATCAGTGACAATTTTTTTTAAAAATTTA
>NC_140972.1:13314883-13342383 GCF_056783735.1 Eptatretus burgeri
TAAGTAGAGACTGTTAAGTGCCTGTGTTCATTGTAAATTGCATTTCTTTTATTTGGATAACTCTGCTCTTTGTCACCCTCTCCCCATTATAAATAAACCCCATGTTAAATGTTCCAGATCATTGCCCGTGTTTTCTTTCATTGACCCAGCATGGCGCAGGCTTGAGAATTAGTAAGGCCGTTTGTGCTGTAAGTTGTCATTAGGACCGGCGTGGCTCTGCTAACTCCTGCTCGGTTACGCCGGACCTGAGTCGGTACATGCGACTCGGTTCGGACAGAGTCGGCCGAGGGTGTGGCTTCCCCGGCAGCGAGACGGCGTGAGTACTTAGGTAAATTGGAATAGACAAGTGGACCCTCCTTCACGCCGTCAAAATATTGGCGACCACGGTCCTTTAAGTGACCCGTCGACTCCGAAGTTATCCGGGGTGACGACCTTTCAATTCCGGGTGTTCGGTGGAAGATGGCCCTACTGCTCCGTCTCGCGGTCGTTCCTCGCCACCGACCTCCGGCCCACAACAATATATGTTTTTTGTTTTTTTTAAGAAGAAGAAGGCGCTTCCAACCAAAAGTTAAAACGAGATTGACTCCGTTAATTTGAGCAAAAAAGTGAGAGCAGACCCAGTCTCAGGGCAACATTTTGCTGGCTTCATAGCCAGCTTCATCAGGTACAATAGACCCCGGGCCTCGGCACTTATCCGGTTTTTATTTCGATACGACCGCTCATTTCCGGTCACGTGCTGGTGCTCGAGGTCAAATGGAGGAGTGCTTTTTCATTGTTTTTATAATGTTATTTTTCAAAATCAAAAACAAAAGTCGAATCACATCATTGAAGGGGTGCTCTTCTCTTTTTTGTTTTTATCTACATGTGATCTGGTGTTGTATGTGTGTGGGTGAGCATGTGTGCGTGCTTCTTGATGTTTTGGTGTTTCCGGGGCACGAACACAGCTGGTTTCATGTCCAGGTTGGGCATGATGAGGTGTTGGTTACACGAGTGTTGAGGTTCTCATTGGGTGTTGTGCACATGTGGATGTGATGTTTGGGATTGTGTTGTTTGTTGCTCACCTTATCCAGCCATTTACACCATCCAGTTTTCACCATTTGCATTAAAGGTGTGTATTGTTTGGGTTTGTCCACCATATCCCCAGTTCGGCCACTCTCCCGGCTCTTCACGTGCCATGCTTCAAAAATCAACCTGTGCCGTTTGTTAGATGTAGTGTCTCGGACATGGGTCCCATCAAAGTCAAATTTATGGCCAGATTGCAAGTAATGACATGCTATGGATGACTGGGTCACTTTTCCAAGCCCAATTGCTCTATCATGTTCATCTTACCATTGTTTCAAATTTCTTCCAGTTTCACCAATGTAGAATTGGTCACAGTCTTTGCATGATGAATGGTAAGCTACTCCAGATTTATCACCAGTTGGTATTGGGTTGTTTAGTTTTGAGATGACATTACGGATGGTGCGTTGAGGCTTGTAGGCTACGACAATCCATGCACCACATACTATCCTGCCAATCCTTTCTGAAAGGCCCGAGTAGTATGGCAGTACACAGTGCCCAAGTGTGTCTGGCAACTTCCGTTCTGTCCTTTTTGGTTCTTCCAATGTGGGATTATCCCCTTGTTGTACCCATTTTTGGGCAGGACTCCTCCAACTAATCTAATTTCTTGAATTGCCTCGGCTTTGGAAGATGACAGCGTCCGTGCTCCACTGCGTTTGTGGGAGGTTGGGTTGCAGGAGTTAAAATCCAGTACTCTGCTGGTGTGGGCTGGTTTCCTGTAAACCGAAGTCTTTAGGGAGCCGTCAGGCTTACGGTGAACCTCCACATCCAAAAATGCCAATTTGCTTTCTTTTTAAATTTCCATTGTGAAGTTAATGCTGGTGAATAGCCGGCCATGTTGTCCCATGAGGTGGTCTACCATGTTCGTACGAACAATGACGAAAGTGTCATCTACATATCTGCTCCTGTACCGTAGGAGCCATTTCTCATGAGACTAAAATATCTTTTGTTCAAGTTTTTCCATCACCAAATTAGCTGTAACAGCAGAGACAGGTGAACCCATAGCTGCGCCAAATATTTGTCGATAGTGTGCACCGTCATAGATGAAGGTCGTGCTGTTCAGACACATCTCCAGCAAGCTTGCAACGTCTTCAGGTGTTAGTTTACTGTTTTGACAAGCCATTTTCCAATCGTTTGAATGTTTCAACCGGTCGAGTGTGACGTTCAACACAAGAATGACTGGAATGTTGGTGAAAAGGGAAACCACATCGAAATATGCCATTGTTTAATGATTTATTCCCGGTTTAATGAGGCATGCCTGTATTGTGTTTTAGTGTAAGGCCAAATGTGTAAGGGGTTCTTTACATGCTCAGAGTTAAGACTGTTCTTTGAGACCCTGTATCTTTGTGAATACTTGTTTGTAAATACGTGCTTTGCGAAATCTCTATAAACTTTCCAAACCTGCTCTGTCATCTGTTTCCTCTATTGGTTAGACATATAAAGTCATAAGTAGACAGGAGGTTGTACCCCATTGGTTCACTATGATAGGCGAACCGACATCCCACTTATGGTTCCGCTCGGCCGTACCTAATTAATAGATATGGTTGGCGTGTCGAGAGCATGGTTCCCCTTCTGAGATAACTAAATCACTGGGAAGGTAACGGGAGATTTGGGCACGGGGACCCTACCAGATTTGGTCACTTCAGACAGCGTCCGTGGTTGCTTAGCAACCTTATCTGCGGATAAGGTTGCTTAGCAACCTTATTGTGCTGCAGACTTATCTGTGGCTCGTCGGCTTCAGGGTCAATGGCCGGGAAGCGGGTCAGAGAGGCCACTCGTGACCCGGCCAGCAAACCCGTAACAATATATTTTAAGCGCTGGTAATTCAAAAGCCAAGTAACCTGACAAAACGTTTGCCGTGATCTGACAAAATCGTGTTGCTGTGCCAAATAACCTGACAAAACTCTTGCCGTGGTCCGATAAAATCATGTTGTTGTACCAAGTAACCTGACAAAACGTTTGCAGTGATCCGGCTCACCTAAGATAGAGTCCTGCATATGTAACATGGTGTCAGAATAATCTGGGAATAACTCTGTCCATCTCTGCCATTTGAAGCTGGTATCTGAAACACATAAACTATGGCATTGCTTAACTTTGAACACCCCGCAATTGACTGAGACTTG
Organism: Eptatretus burgeri; assembly: GCF_056783735.1. Lineage (NCBI taxonomy): Eukaryota > Metazoa > Chordata > Myxini > Myxiniformes > Myxinidae > Eptatretus > Eptatretus burgeri. The sequence continues at coordinate 13,318,066 of NC_140972.1, forward strand.
GCTTCACTATATCAGGAATTTGTTCGATTTTGAAACCACATTGGATTTGTTTTCAACGGTCCTACTCACCTCCAAGGCCTTCATCTGAAGCTTGATAGAGAACTGCTCCTCCCTCTTGGCTGGTGCCCCTACCTCATACTTTGCTCAGCATGATGCCATGGAAACCAAGGACTTCAAGATTATTGGAATCTCTCAGGATGAAGCTGAGTCCATCGGCCTATCAACCTCCCATCGCAAACAGGTCGTTGATCTCTCTGCCTTCCACCACCTCCTGTCTGGTCTTGCAACCTCTGCTTGTTTTGTTGCTTGTTTTCTTCCCTCCAGATCTTCAAGACAGCTGTTCACCACCATCTCAGATCACCCCCCCTCTATCCAAAACCATGATATTTTCTACCATCGTTAACCCACTCCCCCCCCCCTTCTCCACCAAACCCACCTCTATCCAAATTTCCAATTTTTCTTTCTTGTGAGTTTGCTTCTATGACCATCTTGTCCAACTCCTGTATCCTCCCATGCCCCTCATTCCTCTCTACATCCCTTGTTTCTTCAAGTCTTCCTCTATTTTGTCCCTCAACTCTGCTCTTGGTGTGTCCCGCCTCCCGCTACCGTTACATTTGTTCTGTTGCATCCTGATCCGTTCTGTTCTAGATCTTCCACGAGCCTTGACTTTATCTGCAAAAAAATACAAAATAGCGGTGCCAAGGTCAGTTGGGTATCAAGCCTATTGCATTTAAATATTTATTTTCCAGACCCGGAATGGAAATGTACGTCACTGTATACGAGTGTTCACAGTCTCTGCGGGGAAACCACACTGATTCTAACGAGTGGTCGCACGATCCTGTACGACCTCAAACAAATTGGAAATTAGGCCATTTGGCCCATCGTTGCTGCGTTGCACTACAGAGTTACTCTTTGCTCCAACTTCTTGAGGATTCACTGAAGTCGAAATAATCCGATCTTGACCGGATGACCCAGCTTGTTAAGATGAACGTGTTAATGAGATAACAGTTAATGAGTACTTCCACGTGTATATTTCCACCTTCCATTTTCTTGGTTCCTTTGCACAAATGTTCACTCTGTCGGTCTACCTGCACAAGAAAGCCGACGTCACCCAGGTTACAGACATCTCACAATGGACAGTAAAGTGATGTACCATGTCTCGGGCTGTGAGCACGTTTACGCACAGAAGGGTGCTCTGTTAACCAGCATTCAAACATACCTTTTGGCACCTGGATGAGACACTTGGACTACAACAGAGTGATTCTGCATTCTGGTTGTCAATGGCCAACAGTCTAGCCACACCATCTAGTTTAACTCACCTGTAAAATCCATTGACCGAGCTGGGTTCCTCAATTTCATTCGGAATGCAAACTTAAACATCTCGAATAATATAAACGTCATTTTTCAAAAAGTCGTTTAAAACGAGTCTGAAGACGACAATGGTTCATGAGCGGCATTTGACAATGTAGATTGTATCAGAAGTCAAGGATGAGACAATGTGATAATTTTTGACCAAGTTATAATTAATTATAGTGGCCTTCAATCAACAGCTGCAAAATGTCGAAAACCCAATTTCATTCAACAACTTTCAAAATTTGACCTTTGCATAACCTTTAAAGGTCACAAAACAATATTGTGGACATTAAAATAAGGAAACAGGATACGTGCTATAGCTTATTGGAGTTAGTTCGTCGAAGAAGGTCGAAAACCCGGTTCGATTCCCACAACTTTCAAAATTTGACCTTTGCATAACCTTTAAAGGTCACAAAACAATGTTGTGGACATTAAAATAAGGAAACAGGATACGTGCTATAGCTTATTGGAGTTAGTTCGTCGAAGAAGGTCGAAAACCCGGTTCGATTCCCACAACTTTGAAAATTTGACCTTTGTGGCCTTTAAAGGTCAAGGATAATTACCTTTGGTGCACAACTTCCTCCGGAACATTCCAGGAACAATATAACATCATATAGGCTATATGGCATTTCACACTCCTCGGATTATCCATACTTTGATGAAATCAGCGTAAAAACAAACTTGAAGGGGGCACCACGAGCAAGGTGTTCGAGATAGAGCAAAATGGTTTCAAGACTTTAGGTGGGGAATGACCTCAAGATTATGCAAAAAAAATTGTCATCCTAGCTCTCAAAGTTTGGGCGGTCCTATGATTTTTATGTCAAAATTCGCAATTTTCTAAGTTTTTGACCTTGTGACCTTGACCTTGGGACGAAAATGAAAAATCGGACAACGACAAGTTTTAGATAATTCATTTTGCTATTCAAATACCGAAGAACCCATTCCATTCAGTCAATTCCCTAGGGCCTAGGTGAAGATAGTTTTTCATCTGACTGCCCCCAAAAATGGGTATTTTTTGGGCGTGGCTCCGCCCACAATGGGCGTAGCCACGCCCTCATACAGGAAAACACAACTGGACATTGATATCGAACACATAACCAAGTTTCATCAAGATCGGATCTAAGTGCACGGAGTTATGCTCTGGACAGACAGACACACAGACATAACGAATATAGTGGTCACTCTGGCTGGCGCTCGTGAACCAACAATTGATTACTGATAGTCTAAAATTTTAATATCACCTGCTGTGATTGGCTGCTTGTTAATTAGAAATTAATGAATACATTTCATGAAGGTAGTTTTCAATTATATATATATTTTTTATCAAGTCGTGAAAGACACGTCCTAAAGCTAGCAGCCCGCTGCAAGACCTTTTAACGAAGTCAGAGTAGAAATGTACCGCGTTGAACGTAAAGAGGCGTGGTTACCTGCGTACCGTGATTAATAATTCATGAGCATGAGGGGCGGAGCCTTGCGGATTTTCTGGTGGGGGTTGGTGCTGCCGGCGTGGCGCGCGCTCCTTTTGCTTGCCGTGTAATCTTTCGAGTTAACCGTTGAGGAATAGCGGGAGCGAGCGAATGGTCGGCGATTCATTGCAACGAAATAGGGGGAATTAAAGACGAGACGAGAGAAAAGGAAGTTGTGTCTAACCTGGAAGAATTTGGGAAGTAGGACAGGAAGATAACCGTTGAATAAAAGGATACACATCCTTCAATAATACATGACATGTGGACGAGGGCGGTCTTGGTCGCGGTGGTGGCCGCATGTTTCGTGTGGCTTTTTGGGGACAAAGCGGCCGAGCTGCTGGGCGACCGGTCTGTGAAAGACGTCGTCCGAAATGCCTCAGACGAGGAACTCGTGGCCGCGGCCTGGGAGACCTTGATCGCAGGGCCGGCGTCCCGTGCAAGCCGGGTTGCTGTGGGGTCAGTCGCTTTATTTGTTTGTCGTTTATTCTGTCGGCATCAATTGCTTTATCTGTGGAAAAAAAAATTCTTACAAAAAAAAATAACAAATAAATAATGAAATCCAGCTTCAAGATAACGCTGCAATAATAATATTCTTCTTCTTCGTTTTGCCGATCGACCCTTCGGTTTTCACGTCATTTATGACCCATTTCCGCTGTACGGTACTGACCGCGGTGAACGGATATATTCCAATCGGTAGCGGATGACGCGTTGCTGGCCACGCCTCTTTCCTCGCTCCTGATTGGAGGAAAACTATTGTCACACCCAATGGGTGAGAAAATCCTATTTATTCTTCGTAGTTCTTCCCTAATCCCACCAGCAGGAGTCTTTTGGACCCCAGGCCTCCAATTTGATTTTATTTCTATATTAGTTTAACAATGTATTTCATGTTTCGTGAGTTTGTTTTGCTATATCTGTCGGTAATAAATAGATGATGTTTTTAAGATCCCACTTTGCTGCACAGAGTTGCAAGGAAATCCTTTCTGGGGTCCAAAAAAGACCCCAGTTGTTTTCATTTTTTGGAATATATGATTACCTCTTTGCTTCATATGGTATTTGTATCGAACATGTCCTCTAATTTTTATTTTCATGCTTATATTGGTTCATGGGTGCCAGCAGTGACCCCTATTTTCGTTGTGTCTGTCTGTCTGTCTGTTTGTGACTCTCTCCAGAGCATAGCTCCGTGACGTTTGATGCGATCTTAATGAAACTTGTTGGTTCGCAGGCGCCAGCAGTGACCACTATTTTCGTTGTGTCTGTGCGTCTGTCTGTCTGTTGGGTCGCCGAAATAGGTGACCCTTATTGTCAGTAATGATGTCTGTTTGGATGTTTGTTCGTTCGTCATCAGCATAATTGGTAGTAAACTTGGGTGGATTATGACCAAACTTGGGTGGTAGGTACATCTTATGACCTAGTGTCCTAGTGCTTTGGAAATTGTGATGGTTGCTCGGGACGCTTTGGTTCCCCAGCAACAACTGAAAAACCTTCAAAATCGGTACCGTTCACGCAAAATCGATTCCGAAAGCCATTATCCCACGTAGGGTTATGAAATTTGGCACGGATGATCTACAGGTGATGCTCTATCAAATATATTCCGGTTTTTGTGATATATGGAATACTTTACCCGCAGCGCCCCCAACAATTTAAGGGTATGCACGAAAATTGGCGGAAATTGAAGGCCTTCTCGCTACCAGGTGAGTGCATCGATACGAATGACACTTTACAGGTTCATGGTACTCAATGAGTACTACAACTTTGCCTCAGGACATATTGACCGATTTCGCTTCGGTCAGGGGTCAAAGGTCAATTAGTGCAAAAATCGATAATATGCGAGAGCTGGAGGTGCCTTCGCACCAAATGCTACTCCTCCTAGGGTTATGGTCGGATGGTCATGAAAATACTTTGTGCACAAACGATCGAGCCGGGTTTTCGATTTAGATCTTTGTTCACCCACAGCACCCCCTCGAACTTTGGGGATTTCCGATTTGAAAGCGCATTTTCGGTACTTTTCATTCAAATGGATACCGAGTCGTTATCAGTACATGGAACTGGATGAGATTTTATATGCATCATCTTAAGGTGATTCCCTATCCGCTGTATGACATCCATCATTTTGCTCTATATCTTATAGTTTCCATGCTCTGTGACCCATCGCCGCCTGCCGGCTTGTCTGTCTGTTTGTGACTCTCTCCAGAGCATAGCTCCGTGACGTTTGATGCGATCTTGATGAAACTTGGACACAAGCTAGATATCATGGTCTAGTTGTGTCTTATTGTATGAGGGGAATCCCACGCCCCTTGTTGGCGGAGCCACGCCCACTTGACCTTTTTATTTATTTTTATTTTTTTCTCGATTTTGTTCTTGCAATTTCATTTTCCTAGAAGCTGTGTGTAATGTCCATAAGTACAACATAGAAAAAAAAATCCGATTTGATTTGGTCAATTTTGATGGGAAGAGATAGGTTTTTACGGTAGGGCTTCCTCAAAAGCTTCCACAAACTCAATTGTACCTATCGCGGCATTGTTCAATAATGCCCGCAAACCATCGTCGCCTCCCGGCTTGTTATTTTCATTTTTCTCATTTGTGGACTTTCTCAGTAAAACACCATATGTTTAATCGTTGATATGAAATTTTGGTAGATTTAGTGAAATTGAGTGGTTTTGAGTTGGGGTCTAAAAAGACCCCAGTTTGTAAGATTAGGTCCTCAAATATGTTGGGATGATGAGAGTCGATGTGAAGTCTCTACCATGACAGTGAGTTGATGAATACACTACAGTAAAAAAGGAATACTTCAATGCAGGAAACAACCATTTGGCCCATCAAAGCCTGCACGATTATTGGCAACCGATGGTTGTTTTTTCTATGCTCCATCCTTTTTAAATGCCAAATGAGCATCAATCAAGGAAAGACCATGTACCGTGTCTCAGGCTATCGGCATTTGTTAAGTCTTTGGTACGACTCGACCAAGTTTGAACTGCCGACCTCCCAGAGTGGACGATCCAACCACACGCCACCGAGTCTGCTTTAATGTCCACCTTGTTACTATAAAATTACTCGCATGTAGTATGTTTAACCAGTGCCGTTGCATTATTAAGACTGAGCATCTAACAAAGCAGATCTTTACCTTGGTATATCGATGACTATAGATCTGAGAACTAGTGCAGACTGACTCGCTCACGGACTGAGACACAGCACCATGTCAATAGTTTGTAATATTCTTTCAGGAAGGTGTGATTATATGTCTGTAATGGCTCGTATATAGTGAAGTCCTGTGTAATCATTGTCATTTGTTTGTGAACTAAAACTATACCCGGCGCACACAAATGCATCTGTTTTGAGAAAATATGGCTTTTGATAACACACAGATGCACAAACAGACACAGCGTGAAGATACACGAGTTATAAACCATAGGTTTCATCATGCAGTATGCAGTATTTAAATTTAAGATGATGCACATTCAAGGTATAAAATCAACTTATCGTTAAATTATATGTTAAAAAAAAAAATTATGAAGGTCACATTGAACAAGTTTGTCAAAATGCTGCTTGGGGAGCAATTATGAAAGTTTGGCTGTACCTACTCACTCACTCACTCACTCACACTTTCACATTTACACTGGATACTTTGAGGTGGATACAGAGGTGGATACTTTGAGACCTGGTCGGTCTCCATTCCATCTCCTGAAACCCACCTATGTGTGAAGACAGCGGCCAACAACAGCAACTTACACACACACACACACACACACACACACACACACACACACACACACACACACACACACACACACACACACACACACACACACACACACACACACACACACACACACACACACACACACACACACTGAGCCCGAGGAGGGTTCTGTTCCACCTTTCTGAAACCCGCATATAGAGATGACAACCAACAACACACTCTGTCTCTGACTCTCGACTGTTTCCCAATCCTTCGGGAATGGGCGAGGCCAATAAAAAGACATGACTATTTCAAAAATATTTATTGATAGAAATGCAGTGCTGCCCAAAACACAATTCTTATCGGTATTTATCACAGTAATTATACCCCGTGCTGTCTGTCTGTCTTTGAAAGGATATCTCCAAAAGGTGTGGACGGATTCGGCCGAAATTTGGTGGAGAGGTTGGGTGTGTGACAAGGAAGAGATGATTAGATTTTGCTGAATATCTGATACCGAATCCGGAAACTAGAATTTTTGGAGATTCTTCACCGTTCAGATGCATAGGAGCAAAAACGATATACAGCACATAAAATAAAAAAATGACCGTTTTTACAGCCATTTTTCCCTGCTGTGCAGGGGTTGGGCTTTTTCTTGAGGCAATGTTTTATGGCCGGATGCCCTTCCTGACGCCAACCCTGGTCGCCTCTTATGACACACAGGGATATGGTACACCTATTCTAACCGGGGCATACACCGGGACCAGTACACTGGTACTCATTTCGACGACCTCGGAAGGATGACAGGCTGAGTCAACCCCCTGGTGTTAATTCAGCAGCCAACGGGGCTTGAACTCAGGACCCTGGGATCCCAAGCCACCACCCTAACCACTAAGCCAACACCAGGCTTTAAAAAAAAAAAAACGATATACAGCACGTTATCTCAAAATGGATGGATTAGCATGAAACTTGGTGGACAGGTTGGGTGTCTGACGAGGACTAATCTATTCAATTTTGGTGAAGATCCGGATCTGGATCCGGATCCGGATATGAGGATTTTTTTTGAAGTGATTCTTCACCATTGAGAGATTGGGCTAAAATAACCGATATATTTTTGCGGAAATGGGCCCTTAGTGGGTTATTAAATATAGGATTAGCCCAGATCCCCCCTTAAATGCATGTTTAGCCAGGTTGTTTGGTAATTCGACGTTACATGTGTGTCGGGAGGTGTAGCAGGCTGTCCAATGTTCATACAGTGGTGGTGTACCGAGAGGCGCCTTCTTCTTCTTCCTTCCCCTCTCTTAACTAGCCCCCACCCAGCGCCCTGACAGTCAGTCAACAAGACGTGTCAGCAACCCATTGGTGGAAAGCTGTTGCGGAGTCGGACGAGGGACCAATCACGGGCCCCCGGAGGCAAGAGGGAACTGCCTGAGGTCTGTCTGCGATCTGCTTCGTGAAAAGGGCCCGCCCCGAAAGGCAAGAGGAACTGGCTGCTTTGTCGGTCTGGGAACGGCTTGAGTGAGTCTGGGAGCTGCTTTATGAGGAGTGACTCAACGAGCTGTTCCTCCTCGGCCATGGATCCAGCCTGCAGGACCTCCACAGGTTCATCCTGAATCCAGTCACGGAGCCTCTGACAGTCCTGACTCCCTGCACGGCTCGACACGTCTTTCCATCCCATCGATCCACCTGCAGAGTCCAACACCCAGATTTGGCCTAGTCTGATGTACAGGCCAGGCCTGGATTCACCGACTGAACCTTGTGAGGAGCCAGCTGCTACACACCATAGATCTTTCTCTCTTGTGCCATCGACCTTCGAGGGGCTGGACGTGCCGAGGCTGGTGCGTGAGCGGTGCCGACAAAAGGACGTCATTGCCGCCATCTTGCCATGCTGCATGCTCGAGCTTGGGTGCTCAAATCCGTTGACATCGGCTTCTCACGGGCCGCATTCGTGCCTTCGACACTTTTCCTCTCGTCCATGAGGCATCACCAATTACTCCGTGTCTTGTCTGCATGTGGTCAGGCCTAAGGTTTATTTCGCCAGGGCTCCCTTCGAAACCCGTATCCAAAGCTCCCTAGTTAAGAGCGGGTTATAGATGAATGATAACGTTCGTTAATGCTTTGCTTGTGTCGTGTTTCCCCGATGTGTCCCCAATAAATCTGGCTGATTCATATGAAGGTTGCCACCTTGAATTTATTCGTGCCGCACTGAGGAAGAACCGCTCGATTTGTATTTAAAACCAAAACAGGCTACGGACTGGCAGACTTCGCTCGGTCTCTGACAAACCCAGTCTGTAGCCGGGGTCTGTATCCCCAACTGGTAAGGCCTAGGTGTACTTTGGTATCGTGATCTGAGGCACATGACCCGAGACCTGTGCCGCACTAGCCGGCGTTATAACCCCTGAGACGGCGTTGCTGTTAAGTGCCGTCGAATCTATAACAATATAACGTGATATTTCAAAATGTTGTGGACAGATTCTACAAAACTTTGATGACTTGGCGAGGTGACAAGAAAGAGCCGATAAGATTTTGGTTCATGTCTGGATGCAGATCCGGCCTATCAGTGGGATACAAAATGTAAACTGTTCAGCCTGGTAGAGGTACATGCTCTACCAAATGTCATTCTCGTTTATTTTTATATGGGATGACATTATCTTATTAAGAATGAGTTTCACATCTCAGCCAGAGATTCTCTGACTTGTATTTGCAAACTGTCTTTTTTGCAAGGATAGGAAGTGGGTCTTGCTCTTTTTGTGATGACTTATGAGCAATGAATAGAGTAAGACATAAATGTGTCCTTTGCTTCCAGAGTGAATACATGCGTGGATGTTGTGATATCTGGTGTGGCATTGTTACGTGCCCTGGGGATTACGGAGGGTGTTGCTCAAGACCATGACGAGCTTCAGTCCCTTGAAGAACTACAGGAGGCTTTTCAGCATCATATGGGTCGAGGAGCAGCTGCAGAACGTCACTATAGCGACAGAGATGGCTTCATCCACGTGGCACAAGTTGCTTCCACTCTCCCTGGTGCTAAGGCAAGTCAGTCACTTCGCTTCCATTGACATTGGAAGGCTTTGCTTTCTCTTGCAATTGAACATTGTTTAGTTGGACTGTTTTGCAGGAAAGTGTTGTGTTTTCGGGTTGTCAGTCTGACTGTCCGTCTGTGTGCGCGTCCGTGATAGGTTTGCGATAACTTGAGAACGGCTTGGTACAAGTGTGTGTAATGATGTAAAGATAAACGGATTAGGTTATGGTGTCACGAGGTTAAAGGTCAGAGTTCCCATTTCGGTAAAAATTCTGTTACCACACTAGCTTGTGTACCAAGTGATGGGTTTTTGAGTACACTTGGTAGAAGTATATATTATGATGCAAACATGAACAAATTAGATTTCAGCACCATGAGGTCAAAGGTCAGACTCCGTGACAGGTTTTCGTTACCGTGATAACTTAAGAACGACGGAAGGGATCCAAGTCAAACTTGGTACTAGTATGTATAATGATGTTATAATGTGGGCAGAGGCATATCGGTCGACGTTGCAATGTCAGTGTCATTCTAGTTGAAAACTTGTCATACCACGTGACTTGATGAGTCACTGTTTTGATACAAAACGTAAACTGTTCAGTCTGGCGGAGGTAGGCACTCTACCGAGTGCCGTTTTAGTTACCTTCCCCACTGAAGGTGATAGGAGGTTATGTTTTCACCCGTTTGTCTGCCAGGCTGAACCTCCACCTTATACCTCTGCCAGGCTGAACAGTTTGTGTTTTGTATCCCACTGATAAGCCGGATCTGCATCCAGATGCAAATTAAAATCGAATTGGCTTGTTCTTGTTACCAACTCAACTCATCCACCAAGTTTTGTCATCCATCCAGAACTTTTTAAAATATTGTGCCAAATATTGTTTTTGGTCCCATCTCTCAATGGTGAACAATCACCTAAAAAATGTAAAAATTCTTGTATCTGAATTTGGATCTCACCAATTCTTCATTGTCACACACCCAACCTGTCTACCAAATTTTGTCTGAATCCATTCATAACTCTGAGATATCCTGCTCACAGACAGACAGATAGACAAACAAAAAAAAATAAACAAACAAACAGACAAGGGTGAAAACATAACCTCCATCCACCTTTGGTGGTGGAGGAAATAATTATCCACAAATGGAAGAAACCCTGAATGGAATAATTTTTAGATTTATCCGACTATGACCTGCACTGTGTTGTTCGAAAACATCCTACAATTAGAGAGTTCCTAGAACACCTCAACCTGTTAAATATTGAGAAGAAAAAAAAAGACATGGGTGGGGTCTGTAATCAACAATTTTGATTGGTCGAGATGATGTAAAATGCCGTAATATTTTGTCCATGTACTGCTGAACTGAAGGGTTTTGAAAGTTCCAAAAAGAGATTTGTGTTCTCCAGTATTAAGTGTATAATTCAATTGAAATAAAATAAAGATTTTAAAGGTTGGAGGAAAAAAGACCTTTTTGGAAGTTTACTGCTGTTTATGCAATGTCTTTCACACCACCTTCTTTAACACGTTATATTAGTTATTCATGCTTGTTTGTCTCCTTTATGATGTCTTTAAAAACAGTAAATTTCCCATTTTGAAGGATTTTGTTTGATTGCCAGGCGGGCAGATAGAGTAAAAAAAATTTATCTACTCCTCTCGGCACATGCGCGATCAGGACAAATTCAGAGCCAAAGTACTGCTAAGCTACAGGTTTGTTTTCCGATTAGTGTTCAAAACATAACATTAAATTTAAATTGAGTAGTTCCTCGATCATAAACTGATGTTTGTAGATAGATAGATAAATGGATAGACAGACAGACAGACAAAGTGAACCATTTGCATCGCTTGTGCGGGGTGACTACGAGATCCTTTCCACTTCCACTTCAAGGCATGGGCATGGGGTGGAAAAATGACACACAGACAATGGATCTTTTTATATATTAATCTTTAGCCCCAACAAGTATTATTAACTCGTGTGTGTGTGTGTGTGTGTGTGTGTGTGTGTGTGTGTGTGTGTGTGTGTGTGTGTGTGTGTGTGTGTGTGTGTGTGTGTGTGTGTGTGTGTGTGTGTGTGTGTGTGTGTGTGTGTGTGTGTGTGTGTGTGTGTGTGTATATATATATATATATAATGCATATCAAATCTAATTCATAGAGCATCAATACACTGCTTAAAACCGTTCATAAAGAATTTATGACATACTTGCTCTGTTTGTTGTGGTTTTAAATCTCATAATCCAATTTATGCTTCTTTCTTTTTTCATTCTCTTCTCTCAGCATTGTACTGCTGAATTATGAATCCCTTTGATTTCAATTCTCATGACAAATTTCATAAACTATCTCATTGCATTGACTCAAAAGGTCAGCTGCTGCTGTGCTGCATAGATATTGAGAGTAAATAGGGTAGATTGGAATTCAAATTAAAAGCACTTGAATTTCATGATGGAATTTGAGCCCAAAGATTTACAGTTAGTCACCTGGTGGCCCCCTTTAATTTGCAATGCTTGGGATCTTTGGGCCCCAAGAGGGAGAGAAGAAAAATTTGCTTAACGGCCCTACCTGACCTGTGTGCCCAAGTGAAAAGTACACAGCTGTCAAAATGTGGACTGTATTTTTGCTTTGCCATCACAAAAATATGGCAGAATTTTTCAAAAGCTGTGCCAGAGTAACATCGATTTGTCTACCTGTTGTGTGTGCAGCATTATGTGGGAGGTAATGCGGCGCTCATCGCCGAGAAGCTGGTAAAAGACAACAATGTTACGGTATGTTTTTTATTTTTTTTATTTTTTGTGGCATTCATATTTACTTTTTGGATTAAAATATAAGCCTCGATTATTTTGAACGTAAACGGAAAATCCTTTTTATTGCCTGAATATTCATGTTAGCATTGTAATTGATAAAATGATAAGTTAAAATTGTTTTGATATTTTTAGATACTGTATTTAACTTTCCTTGAACAAGTAGGTTACTAGTAAAGCAAACATAGTTGCAGCAAACAAGTAAGAAATCAGCATGAGACGTACTGTACTTTTTACAGAGTGTTGGTGTTGCCGAAGCAGTTTCTCGGCAAGGGTTATGAGGGGTGCTTTGTCATTGCCATCCCAGCAGTCAATCAGAGCAGGAATTTTGTAATTTGTTCAGGGTGCCAGCTATTGCTTGACTGCTCTTTCCGAAGGACCCCGTGTAATTGTTAATGTCTCCTGGAAGACATAACCATGAGCCTGGCGGCTGTGCGAACAGATCAGATCTGGATGTCACTGTCGTGCTTATGGGGTCTCTTCAGGTTTAGCTTGCCCTGTCCCCTGGACACTCCACTGAAAAGCGGATTTCCAGGGTTCATCCGGCCAAACCCATCAGAGCGGTCCTCCTGACAAGCGGTGAGGTACTACCTCTGCCGCTGCAGGGGTGGGGGGGGGGCTCCCAAAACTCCTCGGGTACTCCTCCCAACTTTCCCTTCCCTACACCAGGTCCGAAAGCACATTGATCACATGGACCAAGATCGATGCCACACCGACATAAATTTCATCGATGGGTGTTGGTCGTCGATACTCGCAGCCCTCACAGCTGTGCATGGCTGGCGGGTTACCGTTGATATGTGGCATCATTGTGGCATCGTCCATTCCGCTATCGAATACCGGGCCTGGTGGCTCGTCCGCACCGCAATACTCACTGGTCATACGCCCGTCGATAAACATCTCAAGGCAGCTGCTTTCCTATGCCAGGGAGTGGGTTTTTACCCACCCTGGGCAAACTTGTTGGAAGGTGCCACTTGGCTTGTTCTGTGGGGGCCTTTATTACCTTCGTGGATCGCCAGACACATTGCTGATGTTCTCTTACTTTGATAGGTCCTTACCAACAGGGCAACCAGTGGAGAATGTGGCTCATTGGAAGCATAAAGTGGCCCTTCTTAAGGGTCACGTGACCGCCCCCAGCATGTTGTCGGATGCACGGAAGTTTCTGTGCCGGTGGGCGTCACGTTATGCGACACCCATTCAGCCACATCCATTTTCTCCGACATCAGGCTCTTGCTGGAGAAATCCAGGAAGAAAGGCGGCCTCACCACCTTTTTGAATGAGGTCACGATGTGTGTTTATCTGAATGCCTCAGCGTAGTGGGACAAGGACCCAACAGAGCATGTTCATTTGGTCGATTGGCAAGCCTATGTTCTGGCTGCTGGGATGCGTAAACCAGCTCTTGTCTGAGCAAGACTTCGATGCGCCGCCAAGGGCCGAGATAATCACACTTTCCGAACGGGGCTGGAAAGCCCACGTCATGACGTGATCCCCAGGAGCCCTTGTAGGCTTCCTGCATACTTGCCACATGCAGGTTTTAGCCTCACTGAGGAAAGGTCACATGCTGATGCAGATGTTAAAGGGCGACCATGATGGTACAATATGGTGATATTTCCACATCCACTCCCTGGTTCCCAAGTTGTCCTTTCAGCAGACCTAACCTTTGCGACCGACCTACTTCCTTTCAACCTTTGTAAGGCCATTTGTTTGGGGATGGTGGAGGGGCTGCATCTTCGTGATTGGATGACTCTTGGGGTTCTCGGCCTCGGGCCACAGATGGTAAAGCGGCCCGATGTTGAAGTGTGGTCAGTCAGTGGGGGTTCGAATGGGCCTCCCACTTTCCTGGTCAATCCTCAACATCATTCACTTCTGGTGGGCACAGTCTGCATTAATACCTGCGAGACAAGGCATAGGGCACGTAGACGAACACAGTTCACGAGTGCCGCGGCCTTTCCGAATCCGCGGGGATGACCTGGTCTCCATCGGTGGAGTGAGCCTACATTGAGGCGGCTGCTTCTTGGTGGGAAAGCACCTCTGATCAGCGCATTTTGGGATATTCCTTGAAGAGGTTTTCTCGCTGCACTGGGAGCCAATGGCCAACATTCCAGGTGCCCCCTGCAGAGTACGACAGCCAAGATTTGACATCAAACTGGACTGGTCAGAATGCGAGAGCAATAGCTGCCCTCGACGATCTCGCAGCGTGTGGAGATGTGCCGACGCAAAGTGTCCTTCGGCCGCTGGGCCTGGGCATTCCCCCAAAAAGGGTTGGTTAGCACGATGCTCCGCCAAGCAGAGCATAGCAAAGACCTTCCCTGTGGTGTGGTGCTGGGGCCTGTGGTCTGGGACCTCTCAAGACGGCACCCCGAATGCGCTGTGCAGATCGTCTAAGTGCTCCGGTGGTTCACCTCGGGCTGGCCTCATCGGCGAGCTCCCGTGGTTTACTCCCGTAACATGCTTCTCGTCAATTGCACGGCTTTTGGGTCATGCCCCGTCGGGGTCTGGCCTCATTAAGGTGCGGTTGCATCGTTGGCCACCAAACCAGGCGGGCCTTGGCTTCGTTTGTTGAAGACTCCTGTTGGGATACCGATTTGGCTTGCTTGTCTTGGCCCTGGCTGGTGGCGGCCAGTGGGGAATGGAGGGCCATGGTGGGGTGTGACTCTGCCAATGCATTCCCTCACTCCTATTTGATCACTCATCCGACCCGCACTCCTTTCGGCCGTTCTGTTCCTCACCTCCTGGGAATGCCAGAAATCTTCGAGATCGAATGACAACCTGCTGGGCCACGGACGACATCCTACAATCACGGACTGTGTGTGCAGATCCCATGAGGCACTGGTGAATGTCACCAGGGACCGTCGCAGGACGCATCTCAAGGCAGCTTCAGCGTCTCTGGACCTGCTGGAAATCAGCGAGGGGAGTTGACCTCCAAGCACTAATTCTTCGAGTACTGGAGCACCTATGCAGCCTGGAGACCTGTGCTGTGGTCTGGACCAGGCCCAATACCAGTGTGTTGAGGGAGAGGACAGGACAGGAGTTCCCACCCCATTCTCTTGCGGGAGTGAGACTGGGGGGGGGGGGGGGTTGTTGGCTCAGTACTGCCTCGTGGCAGCACTGGGGTGGACCTGATAATCTGATATCAAATGTTTAACCAGACCAGATCATGAGCCATGCTCTCTACAGAGCGCCATTGCTACAGAAGCAGTTTCTATGGCTGGGTCTACAATCCTGGATGGGTCACCATTCTGACTTTGACTTTGGTGTTGATAACACGATCGCCATTGTATTCTCACATCAATTCCAGGGCTGGATCATTATCTTGGACAGCACAAACTGCCTTAATACAAAGTTTTTGCACCTACCACTCCATTGCTGTTGATAAAACCTTTACTGTCCTTAAAGTTAGGGTACTCAATGAAAGTTCTGCACATGTCTGGCTAAGGCAAATTGACATCGCTGGCTCATTTCACTCTGTGTGTTTAAGCAGATGCAAATTATCAATTTATCCTGATATGGTATATTTTGATTCAGCACTTCTTTTCCTCTTTTGAAGTCCTTCCCCCATGCTGTGGAGATCTCGTTGGGGCCCAGAAAAATATGAAGTCCTTAAAAAACATTATCTTTGTTTATTTTTTTATTTTTTTTTAAGCACCGAAGATGTGTGGTGAGGCTGATTTAAAAAATATATTTTTTTTAAATTGCTCTCGCACCCTTACTCTTATCCTTTCCACAGACAAGATCTATGAAATGCTTCAACGCTTTTGTCAGTGCTCGGCATTGATATTCATGACGTAAAATATATTCAAATCACGATGAGTGAACATCCTTTTAGATTGTATGCAAAACAATTGAAATTTTGGACATCTCCTACCCCCTCCCTCCCCCCACCTGCAACCCCATCCCACACCTTTCCTGTACTGGAGATAAAGCAACCAGGCTGCTTGGCGAGTTCTTTTTGTGTCATTCTGACCCTCCATTATCATCTATCTTAATCTATGTCATTATGTTATCATACCCAACAGATATTTTCCTTGTCTATCCCCTGACCTGAAGGTTGTGGGGATATCACATTGGCTTCAGCCGTTATTGTGATGTTTCTGAACTTTGTCGTAAGTAAGCTTAGCTGGCAAGAGAGAGTATAACATGATTTTGAACCTCGTGGAACAGAGATGTGTCAGAATACGTCACACCTTGATTATCTAAAAATTCCGCATCTAAGATTTATTTTCCAATTCAGGTGATGCTTTCTGGGCCAGTGGGTCCCAAGCTACAGCAACTACTTGACAGCCGCATTGAGGTTCCAGCAGATTCTCACGTCCAGCAAGATGAGTTCCACCTCATCCTCGAATACCGCAGTGGTATGGGGAATCACACTAACATCTCGTTTAAATATTGTGTGTGTGTGTGTGTGTGTGTGTGTGTGTGTGTGTGTGTGTGTGTGTGTGTGTGTGTGTGTGTGTGTGTGTGTGTGTGTGTGTGTGTGTGTGTGTGTGTGTGTGTGTGTGTTGTTTGCATACACAGTATAATATGTATAATGTCACATATGACGTGTGTATATAATGTGCAATATGTCACGTAAAACATTTGTATTTTATCCTTGTAATTCACAGACCAGTGTTTCTGTGTGTGTCTTTGTGTTTGCCGTGCTACTGCTCCTACAGTTCTGAGCTGATTACATCTTGACTTGCTTCATAGAATCAGCATGACCCCAATTAATGTATTGGGGTGTTTTTATCTTTGCCATTGGTCTTGAAGGGGTGTGTCTGGTGTGGTGGGGGGGGGGTGCAAATGCTCTATGTAAATGTGTATTCGGCAGCACCACCTCTAGGTGGGGGGGAGGAAATTACAAGTCCCCACCAGAAACAGAACTGTATTCCCGTCCTCAAGTTTTCCTGAACAGTGAGGTGTTTGGAATTGGATGCAGTAGGTATGTTTTTGATTCATGCACATAACCCGGGTTATTTTTTGTTGCCTATATAGAACTGTCTGTTGCCTATACACTGCCCAAATAAAGGTATGCGTCAGAAGAACGTGCTGCATGCTTGGAACAAGATTCCCACAGAACGAGTACTCTGCTAGTCTGTATAATATGTCACGTATAACGTGTGTGTAAATAATATGTATAATATTGTTGTGGGCCGGGGGTCGGTGGTGAAAACGACCACAAGGTGGGGAAAGCTTGCGTCGTCTCCCACCAAACTCCCAGGAATTGTCGGCTGTCGCTCGGATAACTCCGCGAGCCGGCAGGTCGTTTAACCGACCGTGGCCGCCAACATCTCAACTGCATAGCGTCGGGTCTATTTGCCTATAACCAATTTAGCTAATTAATTATGCGATTTCGACTACTTGGGGAAACAACACCCTCGGCACGTCTTGCTCGAACCGGGTCACTCTACCGACTGTGGTCGAGTTCCAACTACCCACTACCAACTCCGGTTCGGGTGCAACCGAGCTGCCAAGCTGCCAAAGCCGTGCCGGCTGGAATGAATGGATTATCGGGGATAAAACCCCGCCTAAACTCAGATCTGAACCATGCTGGACCAATTCAAGAAGGGACAGAAACGGACTGGGAATATTTATTCAAATGTTTATTTACAATAAAAAGACAAAGGCAAGACTTAACGCGAATATGCAAGAAGGAATATTTACAATGAGCAAAAACACTTATTAAAATCTACTCACAAGACGGGCCCACACGCAGACACACACACACACACACACACACACACACACACACACACACACACACACACACACACACACACACACACACACACACACACACACACACACACACACACACACACAATGAAAAGAAACCCAGAGTCTTTATTGGACCCTCGCAGCCATGGAGAGAGACAAGCTGGGGGTCAGAGTTTGATGGTGTACCTGACCGTCGGAGGAAGGGCATGCTTCACGATGCGGCACCTGACAAAGGTCGGTGGTCCAGTTGTAGGTCGGGACTCGTGGTTCGTGGCGGAGCTCGGGTGGTGAACAATCGGGGTCCACGGAGGGAGGTCAGGGTCGCTCTGTCCTTCCTTAAAACTCCTCGTAGCAACCACCGTGAAACTCCAGAACCCCGTACAGCCACCGTGAAACTCCAGAACCACCGTGAAACAAAGCTGACTGCTTACATCCACCGTGAAAGCAAACTCGACCCGTTCCATCCACCGTGAAAGCAAACTCGACCCGTTCCATCCACCGTGAAAGCAAACTCGACCCGTTCCATCCACCGTGAAAGCAAACTCGACCCGTTCCATCCACCGTGAAAGCAAACTCGACCCGTTCCATCCACCGTGAAAGCAAACTCGACCCGTTCCATCCACCGTGAAAGCAAACTCGACCCGTTCCATCCACCGTGAAAGCAAACTCGACCCGTTCCATCCACCGTGAAAGCAAACTCGACCCGTTCCATCCACCGTGAAAGCAAACTCGACCCGTTCCGTCCACCGTGAAAGCAAACTCGACCCGTTCCGTCCACCGTGAAAGCAAACTCGACCCGTTGCGTCCATCGTGAAAGCAAACTCGACCCGTTGCGTCCATCGTGAAAGCAAACTCGACCCGTTGCATCCACTGTGAAAGCAAACTCGACCCGTTCCGTCCACCGTGAAAGCAAACTCGACCCGTTGCGTCCATCGTGAAAGCAAACTCGACCCGTTACAGCCACCGTCAAAGCAAACTCGACCCTTTTTACAGAGTCTCGGAGATTTTTATTGGTCTCTCCACGGGGAGGGGCCCTTGGTGAAAACGCACCTCACTGTCTGCCTCTGATTGGACAGGGTCCTCCGGCCCACCTTTCCGGGGCGGGGCTTCGGCCCCTGCCCGGAGACCCCAGTTACACCTCCACGTGGCTTCGCTCTCGACGAGTAACAGTGTCAGTGCCGTGAAGGTCATCGTACAAGAGTTACAACTTTTGTGGGAGCTGAGAACTGGAACCATGAGACCCCTTCTCGGCAAGTCAAGGTACGAGCAGCCAGCGGGTGGTGATGGAGCGTGATGGGCTGAAGGGGTCATGCAGATGGGATGGTTTATTAGATGTATTAACCTAACGAAAAGAAATCGCAACGCACGCCTGTGATTCTCCCACGAGACAAAATGAAGGGGATCTGACGATACACATACTTCACCACATAACTGACTTTTGGGACATCTGTATGTTGAATGCAAATGGTTTCCAGATCCGTAACAATATATATATACATATATATATATATATATATATATATATATATATATATATATACATATATATATATATATACATATATATACATATATATATATATATATATATACATATATATATATATACATATATATATATATATATATATATATATATATATATATATATATATATATATATATATATATATATATATATATATATATATATATATATATATATATATATATATATATATTTATATATATATATATATATATATATATATATATATATATCCGTTACGGATTCGCGCCCGCCGGCGTGCTGACGGCCACATAACTCGAATCGCGGCACGTCGCCCACCGGACGGACAATCCAGTCGTGACCCTCTCGGACTAACGCGGGAACCAGTCACGGGTGGACCTTTCGGTCTCACCGCGATCGAGCCAATCAGCCCCCGCGTGGGATAGGGTTGCTCGCCAAATTCGACCTACCTAAGTACCCACGCGGAGGGTAGACCGGGCGATCGCACCTCGCCGCAGGTCGACTTCGGACACGGGCCACTTAAGCGACCCGTTCCGTACTATCGGGATAACCGAGCGGTGTTATTCGTCGACCTCGACGGTTCGATTAATTATCGGGCGTATTCAGCCCACTACCAACCCTTTACGTGAAGCAAGATGAGGATTCAATGAAAGAAATGACGAAGCGAAGCGGGAAACAGTTCAACACAAAGCACATTTATTCGCGCTGAACGGAAAGCACACATATTCAATTCCACCAAAAGCACATAGAAAAGAAAAACACAATGCAATTTACACAAAAAGCAAATGCGACAATGCAGATCTAATACCGATTACGCGAGCACACGGCAACACTTATACAATTCTACTTCACAGACGGCGCCGACAACACATACCCAAAACCAAGGAAAAGAATACCCTCAAGGATGAGGCGGGCCTGAGGCCGAGACCGGGTCGGGCCTACCCGTCTGGTGATGAGACGCGGAGCGGCGATGGTGCCTCAACTCCGCGGGCCTCGCGGGCAGTGTCTGGTAGGGGGTGGGAAAGGGGCCCCCTTGGTTGCACTATCTCAGCGCGGGGGGAAACAGGAGGGGGTTGCTGATGCTCGGGGTATAGAGGATTCCTACTCTGCCTCGAGTCCCGCGACGAGCGTCTCCACCTCGGCCAGGTCGCGCTGTCGGCCTCCCTGGGGTGCAGCTCCCTGCACGACGCGAGCACCCCCTCGTCTGCCCTCGCCGCCTCTCCACAGCTCCGTCCCCTCCGCTCCGACTCCAACGCACACGACGACGACCAGCTCCTTTTTGCTCCTTCTTCCCAACTCCACCGCCCGCGAAGTCTTAACTCTCTCTTCCCTTGACTGACGAACACGGTCGCTTATATAAGCCCCGTGGCTTCGCCTTCTCATCTTTGACCCTCTGCCTTCGACCTTTCACCTCGCTCCCCATTGGCCCGAGAAAAAGTGGGCGTGAATGCTTTTTGATCCATAAATTTGCATATATCGATCGCCCTCCAACGCCCTGGGGGCGGGGCCAAATCGCCCCTCGCTCACCGATTGGACGGAACAAAAGTGGGCGTGTGTCGTTTTTGATCCGTTTTTGAAGTGGAAAATCCGTGGTTTTGTACACGCTGTTCGGCGCGCGCCCTGCACGAGTCCAACACCGGCACCCACAAGCGGCGCAAGAACGGTGGCGATGCGACATTTGCGAGGTGTGACGTGAAGCGGCGCCGCGGTGGGTGGTTGATGTTGTGGTTGTAACAATGGCGGTTGGTCCAAATTAAAGATAGTAAAAGAAAAACGGCTATCCTGAAGAGTCGCAGCACGCATAAATGACATGTATTCCCACTAGACAACGGGTTTGGGCCTAACTACACATGTACTTACCGAGATATCTCACCTAAGGGACCTGAATGGTGGTTTGCGAATTTGGTAACCACAACAATATATATATATATATATATATATATATATATATATATATATATATATATATATATATATATATTTGAAAGTGTGTCTGTGTGTGTGTTTCTCTGTGACCTATGCACACGAAAAGTACTGGACTGATCCTCACCAAACTTCACATGCTGACAGAACATGTACCCGGGAGTGTCCCGATGTAAAAGAATTGTACTTCCGACTTCCGGTTTCCGAATTATGACATCATCACCTGATTTTGTAACGTTAATTTTTCAAGTTCAGCCGATTGACATGGGGCCAACGCCATTTGCAATAGAATGAAAAAATAATGCTACAGTCAATTGAAGACAATGACTTCCGACTTCCCGGTTTCCGACTTATGACTTATGCATTCGACACACTTTTCGTAAAGTTAATTTTTCAAGTTCAGCCGATTGACATGGGGCCAATGCCATTTGCAATAGAATGAAAAAATAGTGCTACAATTAATTCCGAATTCCCGTTTCCGAATTATGACTTGTGCATTCGACACACTTATCATAGGCCCTATTCACATCAACAAACGCCTCTTTTAATGCATGATTAACACAAGTCATATTTTATTGTACATACAGCTAGTCGTCGACTTACGACCACGATCGGTTCCAACCGACCAATCGTAAGTCGATTTGGTCGTAAGTCGACCAACCTTTATTTATAGTGTATAGGCCTATGCAAAAAATTACCGTATGTATATTATACCGTATCCAGTACACACCAGATATGTTCAATGAGGCTCTGATGTACATTGAAGATTTGGTATTAGACATGAGCGGGAAAGATTTAACTAAGTGGGGACTTCCCTCTTCTAATAGGTCTGAAAGCGCAACCATCAGTAGAGAATGGTTCCGTGAAACAAACTACAACACAGATACTCTCGCAAAGTTTGTTTCTGACAATGAGCCGCTTCTTGTACAGGATCAGAGTAATGCATATCAACTGATTTCTGAAGTTGTTCAAGAGGGAAGTGGTGTGATATTTTTCTTGGATGCCCCGGGTGGTACTGGCAAAACATTTGTCCTCAACCTTTTGCTTGCTAAGATGAGGAGCCAGAAAAAGATCGCATTAGCCGTTGCTTCATCCTGTATAGCCGCAACACTACTTTCAGGTGGCTGCACAGTGCATTCTGCTTTCAAATTGCCTCTCGACTTCGCTACAATGGAATATCCGGTTTGTGGCATTGGCAAACAAACTGAAGCAACAAAAGTGGTGAAGAATTATGACCTCATAGTTTGGGATGAAGGTACGATGTCGTCTCAGGATGCATTCGAAGCATTAGATCGAACTATGCGAGATTTAAGAGGAGTAGACCTGCCTATAGGTGGAGTTACGCTGGTTATTTCTGGCGATTTCAGACAAACTTTACCTGTAGTACCCCGTGGCACTCCAGCTGATGAAATGAAAGCCAGTATAAAATCTTCATACCTCTGGACATTCGTACAAACTATCCATCTAACAACAAATATGAGGGTCAAATTATATGGTGATTTAGATGCTGGCAATTTCGCACAATTACTTCTTAAACGTGGAAATGGTGAAATCCCGAACACAAATGATGTAATAGCTATTCCCGATGACTGTGGTACAACAGTTTCATCTATGGAAGAATTAGAGGCTCATGTGTATCCCAATTTAGCGACTAATTACAAAAACATACAGTGGCTCTGTGAAAAGAACAATCCTGGCTCCACTTAATGAAACAGTCCGTGTAATAAAGCATCAGTTATTACAAGTAGTTCCAGGCGAACAACATAGTCACAAGTCTATTGACACCACACTGAATACTGAGCAAGCCATACATTATCCCACAGAATTTCTAAACTCATTCGAATTACCAGGATTGCCTCCGTACAATCTGTCGTTAAAAGTTGGATGCCCGATTATGTTATTACGTAATCTAGATGCACCAAAACTTTGCAATGGAACTAAACTGATTGTGAAAAGACTACTACCACATGTGATTGAGGCCACTATCATGACAGGGTGTGCGAAAGGAGAAGATGCATTCATTCCACGAATTCCACTCATTCCATCAAATTCAACGATTGAATTTAAGAGACTACAATTTCCTGTATGCCTGTGCTTTGCGATGTCTATCAATAAGGCACAAGGACAGTCATTGAAAGTATCAGGGCTGGAATTATCCACTCCTTGCTTTTCCCATGGTCAGCTCTATGTGGGATGCTCCAGAGTGGGATCATCGGAGGCTTTATACATATTGGCCCCAGAGGGGACGACATCAAATATTGTTTATCCTCGAGCACTCCACTAAAATTATTGAGTTACTTCAGTCATTTCATAAACGGGAATAGGATGTGCGATGAAGGAAATACATGTAGCTGGTGAAAAATAAAAACTGTGGTGGGAAATAAAAAAATGGTGGTGGTGGTTTGTATATATACATATTACAGATATAAATAGAATGGTGTGGCGTATGGCGTATGTGTATAATATTTTATAATTAAATGGTTATGGGCTATGTAGATATTTTATAGAATGGTTATTGGCAGAGGTACGTTGTAACTTCGTATACATAATATAACATTTTTTTTATCAGGATAGCAGACGTAAATAAATCAAATACGCTGGGCCAGGCTGGGTTATGCCCGACGTATAAATTAAGTCGCAAATGATGACATGAAACCAACCTCACATTGTTGAGGCATTATGGTTTTTTTATCTGATGCGGCAATAAATCTTAACATTTTTGAACTCGAGTCTTCTGCAGATAAAACATGGCGGGGAAAATATAATATTATAGTGGTGATGAAACAAAAATGATAATGGTGGCAGCCTCTACAATTTTACAATGAACTGTGACATATACTCCTTCAGACCCGCCATCATCCACAGGATTCCTGTGCAGAGCACGGGTATCCCTGC
>NC_140972.1:13344883-13364883 GCF_056783735.1 Eptatretus burgeri
GAGAGCCGGCTATTGTACCAAAAGGAAAACACAATCCTCGGGGCATAGGTGGGGGTTCATTGGTGAGTTGGAAAGTGATCAAGCAAAGATGGAATTCATGAATCAGTTTATCAAAAGTAAAGATAATGAATAACTGTAAGACAACTCATATACCATCGGTGATGGTATGGTGACAAATTACATTACACACAGTCATCGTGGTGATGATTACCACTCAAGGCCTATGTGTAAGTGAGTGCGGTAATGTACAAAACAAGCCAATATAAAACCATGATCGGACTTCAACACGAAGCTCGATTGATCCTTTACTCCTTCGCGAAGTAATCCGTTATGTTTGACTGCCTCAAACTCTTGGGCATCTGGTGCATGAGAAAGGACTCAAACCGGTCATTGTATTCCATGATGTTGTCTGGGCAATCCTCCACCAAAAGACAGTATTGGCGCATCACATCCAGACAGTATCGGCGAATCCACGCTGCCTGATTCGCCGCACCTATTGACCTTGCCGATTCCCCACCTCACTTTGAATCTGTCTATCCAGTGCATCGGCAAGGTCTCGGCATCATCATGCCCGAGGTCCGCAGCGAATTGACGTGCCTTCAGCAGCAACATTTCACCGTCCAACCGAATATTTGGCTGAGCCGACATTTGCCGAAACCAGATGACATCTTCAAAGGACACACATTTCACGCGTTTCACACTTACCACCAGCCTCGCGATCTTCTCCACTTGTCCAAACATCGTGCCCTTATTCTTCAAGATATCGTTCAATGTCTGCCGTTTGATGTCCAACTTCTCAGCTATGTCTGTTTTCTTCACCAGTGGGTTTGCCTCGAAAAACTGGATAATGTTGTATTTTTCTTGGTTGGTTTTAGTTGTAAGCTTGCGCTTCGTCGCCATTGTCCTGCCTGCAGTGCGATCAACTGTGTACACAGTTATAAATAGCCTATAACTGAAGGTGTAAACCAATGAGCGAGCATCTCTATTCCATGAAATCGGGATTCTCACGAGGCAGCAGTTCCGTGTGACGAGTTTGGAGTGGTAATTTACTTGAGATTCCATTACGCGGGAACGGACAACATCTGATGACTTAGACGAAGTGACGACTTAGAGATGACGACTTACAGAGGGATGACCCTTTATTCAAAGGGATTTAACATGAGATAAATTCGGGACTTTTTGACGCTGCCGACTTAGGCGAAGTGACGAGTTACACGCTGCCGACTTATGCCTAGTCAACTGTATATATATGTATATATATGTATATATATATATGTGTATATGTATATATATATATATATATATGTGTGTGTATATATATATATATATATATATATATATATATATATATATATATATATATATATATATATATATATATATATATATATATATATATATATATATATATATATATATATATATATATTGTTGTTAATCTGGATGCCATAAGCACACAACATACAGGTCCTATAGAACAGTTAAGTGGCCGGATTACAGGTGCTCGCCACTACGCCCGGTGTGTGTGTGTGTGTGTGTGTGTGTGTGTGTGTGTGTGTGTGTGTGTGTGTGTGTGTGTGTGTGTGTGTGTGTGTATGTGTGTATGTGTATGTGTATGTATATGTATATGTATATGTATATGTATATGTATATGTATATGTATATGTATATGTATATGTATATGTATATGTATATGTATATGTATATGTATATGTATATGTATATGTATATGTATATGTATATGTATATGTATATGTATATGTATATGTATATGTATATGTATATGTATATGTATATGTATATGTATATGTATATGTATATATATATATAGATGTCACTGCAAAGTTTGAGGAAATTGATATCGAACTCTGCAGACGTGTGTGCCGCTCTGTGCCTGCTCGGCTGCAATTGTGCATCGATCACGAGGGAGGGCACTTTGAAAATTGCAAGTAAAACAGCTTGGTACAGTTCCGTAATAATTTTTTGTGTGTGTGTGTGTGTGTGTGTGTGTGTGTGTGTGTGTGTGTGTGTGTGTGTGTGTGTGTGTGTGTGTGTGTGTGTGTGTGTGTGTGTGTGTGTGTGTGTGTGTGTGTGTGTGTGTGTGTGTGTGTGTGTGTGTGTGTGTGTGTGTGTGTGTGTGTGTGTGTATATATATATATATGTATATACATATATATATATATATATGTATATACATATATATATATATATATATGTATATATATATGTATATATATATATATATATATATATATATATATATATATATACATATATATATGTATATACATATATATATATATATACGTATATATATATATTGTTGTTAATCTGGAAGCCATGAGCACACAACATACAGGTCCTATAGAACAGTCATTTTGATAAGTAAATGTGGATAGATAGCTTCCTTATCCCTTGTTTAATGGGTGAATAAATGTACACGCGCTGTGAGTTATTTTGATAGTCAGGGTTTTCTTTTATTTTTACATCAACTACAACAATGCCCGCATCACCCTCACCTTCTCCTCGCTCTGGCCGACGCCATGGTGGGTGGAGTTCAAGGAGGAGCCTCGCGGTGGCCCTCGACCAATCTGTGTGCTATGAGTGAGGTGGCCACCGCTCAGCCAATTGGACCCCGCGACGGTGAGAAAGGCTGTCCGCATGACGAACACCACGCCCCGGGCCAATCAACCGACTTGCCACTTGTTTTGGCCAATGACAGTGCGACGAGCGATTATGCGCGCCAAAATCGTCCAGTGAGGGAGAGCGGGGAGGGTGGAGGTGTTGCCACCCCCCCCCCGGGAGAAGGGTGAATTAGGGCGCGGCATGTTCGGACAGAGATCCTCCTCCTCCACAAGAATCGCAAGTTGGTTGCGCGCCGTCTCTCCGTCGGTGAACGAGAGAAACTGATGGAAGAGTGCTGATCCCGTTCGCCTGACAAGAGTGGTTATCACGTTCGCCTCACATGCGAAAGGTCCCCGGTGGTGGTTCTTCTTTTGGGAAGCCAATTTTGCGTCTTGCCAGACTTCGCCCTGCCGGCCTCCGTTCGCCGGGAGCCCGGTCGTGTGGACGCCTGGGCTGCCACAGGTCCGAGTCCCACCACCCCTTCAGCTCAACGTACCCGCACGAGGCGGACAGGTCCGAGTGCAGGCTCTGGTCTTCAGCTCGCCTTTCCCTCTGAGCTGGAGGCCTCAAAGGCTGTGGCCACGTGTGTGTGTGTGCGTGCGTGCGTGCGTGCGTGCGTGCGTGCGTGCGTGCGCGCGCCCGTCCGTAAGTAGGAATTGTATAAGTGCTCTTTGCTGTACATAAGTGCATCTCATTAGTCGTAATAACTCTGCTTCTTGTATGCTTACCCCTTTTCCCCCATTATAAATAAATACATTTGTTAAATGTATCAGTTAATTGCTGTGTTTCTTCTATTGGCTTAGTACGACTCGTGTTGGTGAATTATAAAGGCTGCTGCCGCTGTAAATGTACGTTTGGACTGACGGAACTTCGGCAACCGTCTACTCGGGTTGCGCACGGGTTGGGCACGCTCGCGGCTCGACTCGTGCGAGGGCCGTCGAGGGTGTGAGTATTCGGTAACTAGCCACTTGGAGCTCTAGGTATTTTGAAGATTGGCAAATAAATCTGTACCACGTTAGTAAGGTCATTTACAGCAATTCCGTGACCGTGGAGAGCATACGTTCGTTTCTCAGTGGATTTGTCTTCTGTGAGGGTTAAATATAAATTTTAGCCCCCATGCCCCTCGCAAAAAGGCGGGCTAACTCCGTGAGAGTCCCACATCCAAGATGGCTGCTGTCGGCCATGTTGGAAATAATATTTCCAATGGTTTGGTCTACAATGCGACACAGTATATGTATTCTGGGACGTTTTGGGTCAAGGAATTCATATTTGTTGGTTTGATTATTTGACCTACTTTTGACCTTCAAATCCTAGATGGCTGCTGATTTTCAGCTGGGAAAGGTCAATTTTTCACTGTTGTCCTGGAGCCTTCATAATACGCTCGAATGAAAGCTCTTTTCATGTTGAGTTGAGGTATGGACAGTAGAACTAAAAGTAAATGCACAGAGGTCATCTTGATGGTCAAAAAGGTAAACATTTGTGGTTGATGAGGAACAAACCTTTGCTCTCCATGGTCATGGAATTATTGGGGGTGGACCAACGAAATGTGTATATTCTAATATATTGGCATGCATTTGTACATCAATATCCCCCTATTTTAGGGAAGTACAATGTCTTTAACCTGAATTTACAACTTTCCAATGTAACTAATGGACCGCTAGTCTTCATCCGAATCTGTGGATTCTCCGGCCTCACTCCTCTCATCATTGCTAGTACTCTCATCACTATTCTCATCTGAACAGTCACAAGGTATGAGCTGCTGGGGTAAAGGGGGGAGGGTGTGGCACACTGGTCGGCACTTCCATTCAGAATTTCCCAGCCATGGTCAATGGGGGACGGATGCTCTAACAGGTTGTAATGGAGCTGGTAATATGTGATGTAGTTCGTCCTCTCGACATGGAGATCCAACGAGTCATCATCAGGTGGGAGGTGGATCATACTCTTCTTCTTCAGTTTGTGCCACTTAGAAGCTCTGGCCTGCCCACAGGTAACATCTGCACTCTCAGCATAAACTTTGGAGAGGACAAAAGCCTTCATATCAGCTCTGACTTCGTCCTCTAACTCCAGACTCTCACCCACTCGTCCTCGGAGCTCTCTCGCCTCAGGATCAGAGATCACCTTCTCCAACACTGGCTTTTTCCCATGCCCATAGAACCCTGATGTGTGATCACTGCCAGTGATGACATGGAGAGGTATGATGATATCTGCAACCTGTTCTGAAAGCATGGCACGGCAGTTGATTAACACATTCTTGCGTTTAATCAACAGATCACCTCGGATTTGTTGCGAGACATAAGCCGCCTGGACATACACGTCGGTGTCCTCGCTGTCTAGTACAACTGCTCCAGTGTAGTTTCCGGTCCTCAGCTTGGCATAGGCCGAGAGCAGCATTGTATCTGCCTCTGGATGCTTGAAGACATAGTCCCCATTTGCCACACCAGTGCTCAGGTTAGTTGACATCTCACCTTCACAGTATATTATGCTACCCTGCACCCGACCAACTTGTTTTTTCAACTGTTCCTTCACAAGCTTTTGCAGTCTGACCTTGTTTCCTGAATTGACCATGAGTTTGTTGAACTCAGCGGCTCCTGGGAACATGTCTTTGGGCTTAGGGAAAACATTTGGGATGTGGAGATGTTTTGTTGCCCGTCGATCATGCTCATCATCCTTGATGCTAAAGGGAAGGTCATACTTTTCATTGATGAGGCGTGAGAGGATGATAGCGCAGATCTTATCCAGGTAGTCAAACCAGAAGTACTCTGAGCCATCCTGCTTCCAAGCCTCTCGGTCCTCGGGCGTGGGGGTGGCTAGCCGCCAGATCACCCCCATGTCCATGAGGCTGATGTGGTCCCGTGGTTTCTCACCAACTGGGTCTAGGTTGAACAGTTGTAACAACTTGCTCTTCGCAGTCTTGCGCATTGATCCATCTACATTGTAGAGTGAGAGGCACTCCTCAGTCACTCTCGCCTCAAGGGCTGACTCAAGCTGTATCATACCTGATCCCTCCACAAGTTCTACCAGGGCTGCCAGCCCTGACCTCTCCATCTGGGCCACTTTCATGGGCACACCAGATGGTGCACAGATCTGTACACGAGCAAAATTCTTCCTCTTATTCCTGTGGATGGTTGCAGTGAGAGGCTTCATCTTGGTGAACACTCGCTCTTGCAGGATTGTTTCAACCTGTGCTTGGCCATATTGTAGTGCGGTCTTGAGGTCCTGCACTAACTCCAGTGATGCGACCAGGCCAGATTGTGGTGACCTCAGTGTAGGTGAGGAGATGTCAAAGGGCTCAGCATCAAAATCCTTCATGCATGCCTGCAGGTCGTGAACTGCCTGCTCATCCTTCTTCATACTCGCTGGCTGACACTCAACATGTTTCCTTTGGGAACGCTGGCACTTGAGGTTCCGATTCACAGTAGCCTTCACCCTTGCGACATTGTTTGCATTCCTTGTTGTTGAGAACAGTTGCTTCTCATTCTGCAAAAGCTGAAGCCATCTTTGCTTCAGATTCATAGTCGTTTCTATCCAAAGGTCCAGTGGCTGGCAGGAGTAGAGTAGCCCTGTCATGGACTGGGTGAAGTGATCGTTGAAGGTGGCCATTTGCTCATCTGACAGTGAACAGAGCATCGCCCAATAATCTGGCAACCACCTTCCATAGTCATGGTTGTCATTTCCCATCAGTCCAGGCAACATGTTGTATGTTGATGATGGTTACTCTGAGCCATTTCTTGCATGACATGCATCAATACTTTGGACAAGAGGGTCTGACATCTCTATGAATGAGACCCAGAAGTTGCCCATGTCTGTGCCAGGTTTCTCATAAACTCTGTTGATCAGCTCCTTCATGTCATCATCATCCTCAAGATGACTGTGAGCTTCCTGTAGAGCCTCCTGTGTCTCGGTGAGTGCATTGCGTAGTGTCAAGATTCTGCTTGATGTCCTCTGATAGTTCCTCAGAATCAAGACTCTCTCTCAGTCGTTTATGGATAAGAGCCTCTCTCCAGAGCAGGATGCAGCACACACCCTGCCTGTATTGCTTGGTCAACAGACCCCTCCACTACTACACCTGCTGTAACCAAAGTGTCTGCCATGCCAGAGCCCTTTAATCTTTTATAGATAGCATAGATGTAGGACATCTGCTGGTGGAAGGCGCCAAGAATTGGGATGATGTCCTTGAACAGTTTTTGATTCTCCATCTTGAGCTGCACGATCAACTTGTAGGTGGGCATGTCACCAACATAACATACATAACCGTTTTTACAGCCATTTTTCCCTGCTGTGCAGGGGTTTGGCTTTTTCTTGAGGCAATGTTTTATGGCCGGATGCCCTTCCTGACGCCAACCCTGGTCGCCTCTTACGACACACAGGGATATGGTACACCTATTCTAACCGGGGCATACACCGGGACCAGTACACTGGCACTCATTTCGCCGACCTCGGAAGGATGACAGGCTGAGTCAACCCCCTGGTGTTAATTCAGCAGCCAACGGGGCTTGAACTCAGGACCCTGGGATCCCAAGCCGCCACCCTAACCACTAAGCCAACACCAGGCTTCAGGGCATGTCACCAACGACAAAGAAAAATGGAATATTCTTCTTATGCATGTAGTAGGGTCATTTACAGCAATTCTGTGACCATGGAGAGCAAAGGTTTGTTCCTCATAAACCACAAATGTTTACCTTTTTCACCATCAAGATGACCTCTGTGAATTTACTTATAGTTCTACTGTCCATACCTCAACTCAACATTCAAAAGAGCTTTCATTAGAGCCTTTATGAAGGCTCTCGGTTCCTCGGACAACATTGAAAAATTGACCTTTCCCAGCTGAAAATCAGCAGCCATCTTGGATTTAAAGGTCAAAAGTAGGTCAAATCATCAAACCAACATCAAATATGAATTCCTTGACCCAAAAAGTCCCAGAATACATATATTGTGTAGCACTGTAGGCCAAACCATTGGAAAGATAATTTCCAACATGGCCGACAGTGGCCATCTTGGATTTGGGGCTCTCACGGAGTGAACCTGCATTCTTGCGAGGGGCATGGGGGCTAAATTTTTTTTATTTAACCCTCACAGAAGACAAATCCACTGAGAAACGAACCTATGCTCTCCACGGTCACGGAATTGCTGTAAATGACCCTACTACGTGGTGGAATTATTGACGACTCGCGGTCCAGTAAGGGACCCGTACCTTTCAGAGTTTTCCTAAAGGTACGATCTAGAGTCCGGGTGTTCAGTAGAGTCGACCCTACTGCTCCACCTAGCGGTCGAGCTCATAGCCGATACCCGGTCCGCAACAACATATATGTATGTGTATGTATATGTATATGTATGTGTATATATATATATATATATATATATATATATATATATATATATATATATATATATATATATATATATATATATATATATATATATTGTTGTGGTTGACGAAATTCACAAACCACCATTCAGGTCCCTTAGGTGAGATATCTCTAAGTATATGTGTAGTTAGGCCCAAACCCGTTGTCAAGAGGGAATAAATGTCATTCACTCGGGCTGCGACTCTTCAGGATAGCCGTTTTTCTTTTACTATCTTTATTTTGGACCAGCCGCCATTATTACCACCACCAACCACGTCTCAACAGCCATCACACAACAACCACCAACCACAACGCCGCTTCACAACAACAACCACCAACCACAACGCCGCTTCACAACAACAACCACCAACCACAACGCCACTTCACCACAACCGCCACGACCTTTACCGTCACAACTCGCCACCATCGCATCCACACCATCTCGCGCCACTCGTGGGCACCGATACTGGACTCGTGCAGGGCGCGCACCGAGCAGCGTATTCAAAAACATCACGGACTTTCCGCAGAAAACGGATCAAAAACGACTCACGCCCACTT
This sequence comes from Eptatretus burgeri, assembly GCF_056783735.1. Lineage (NCBI taxonomy): Eukaryota > Metazoa > Chordata > Myxini > Myxiniformes > Myxinidae > Eptatretus > Eptatretus burgeri. The sequence goes on from NC_140972.1 coordinate 13,353,412, forward strand.
TTGTTCCGTCCAATCGGAGAGCGTGGGCGATTTGGCCCCGCCTCCAGGGCGTTGGAGTGAGGTCGCGATATGCAAATTCATGGATCAAAAAGCATTCACGCCCACTTTTCCTCGGTCCAATGGGGAGCCAGTTAGAGGTGAAGGGTCGGAGGCAAAGGGTCAAGGGTGAAAGAGCGAAGCCACGGGGCTTATATAAACGGCTGCGTTCGTCAGTCAAGGCAGTTCAGTTGGCAGTTGTGAGTTCGGAGGGGAGAAGTCAAGAGTGAAGAGTTGGGACGAGCCAAGAGAGGAGACTGAGAGGGCGATTAGACGGAGCTGTCGAGAGGTGGCGGCGGCGAAGGCGGACGAGGGGGTGCTCGCGTCGGTGCCGGGAGCTGCAGAGGGAGAGGCCGGCGGCGCGACCGAGGTCGAGGTGGAGACGCTCGTCGCAGGACCCGAGACAGGGTGATATCCTCCTCCCCCCCCGAGCATCAACAACCCCCTCCTGTTTCCCCCCGCGCTGAGATAGTGCGACAAGGGGGCCCCTTTCCCACCCCCTACCAGACACTGTCCGCGAGGCCCGCGGAGTTGGGGCGCCACCGCCGCTCTGCGTCTCATCATCAGACGGTAGGCCCGACACGGTCTCGGCCCCAGGCCCGTCTACCCCCCTCATCCTGGAGGGTGGTTCTTTTTCTTTTGCTTTGGGTATCTGTGTTGTCGGCGCCGTCTGTGAAGTAAAATTGTATAAGTGTTGCCGTGTGCTCGGTAGTCGGATAGCTCTGCATTGTGTTTCTCTTTTATATTTGCTTTTTGTGTAATATTGTGTTTCTTCTTCCTTTACATGTGCTTTTGGTGGAATTGTATATGTGTGCTTTCCGTGTGCCGCGAAATAAATGTGAATTATGTTGAACTGTTTTCCCGCTTCGCTTCGTCTTTTCTTTCATTGAATCTCCATCTTGCTTCACGTAAAGGGTTGGTCGTGGGCTAAAACGCCCGATAATTAATCGAACCGTCGAGGCCGACGAATAACACCGCTCGGTTATCCCGATAGTACGGAACGGGTCACTTAAAGTGGCCCGTGTCCGAAGTCGACCTGCGGCGAGGTGCGATCGCCCGGTCTACCCTCCGTGTGGGTACTTAGGTAGGTCGAATTTGGCGAGCAACCCTATCCCACGCGGGGGCCGATTGGCACGATCGTGGTGAGACCGAAAGGTCCACCCGTGACTAGTTCCCGGCGTTAGTCCGAGAGGGTCACGACTGGATTGTCCGTCCGGTGGGCGACGTGCCGTGATTCGAGTTACGTGGCCGTTCGCACGCCGGCGGGCGCGAATCCGCAACACTGGTGTCAGGTCGTGCGATATAAACCCATCGCCCTCCTCGCGGCACTGGTATCGGAGAACGGGAAAACGGGCTCTCCTGTCTCCAATTAAATTCACGGGAATCGGTCCAGGGGTGAGAGGAGCGACCCCCGATTCCCTCCAAATTACGAGCGAGCTAAATTAACCCTTTAAGAGAAGCAAGATGGCGTCTCAAGGCGAGCGGGAGCCGGGGGTATAAGAAATGGATGTAGAATGTGTAGAATCCATGGCTCAGGATGAAATCCCCGTGCAGGAAATGTTGGTTGTACAGGAAAACGAACTCGCCCAACTGAACCCAGAGCCCGAAATGGGTGCGGCAGCGGCTGCGGTGTATGACACCTCCCCTCCCCCTCTCCACCAAAACCCTTCCCCAACCCCTGCCGAAACGGCTCACCCAAGCTCACCCAAGCGCACCCGACATGGCCCAGCTATTCACCATGCTGGCACAAATGAATGCGGAAATGACAGCAAGGATGGATGCGAATACACAAAAGATGGATGCGAATGCACAAAAGATGGATACAAACGCAAATGAATTTATAAATGAAATGAAAGGCATGAACGAAAGGATGGATGCGTATCCACAAAAGATGGAAACGAATGCGCATGAAATTATGAACGAAAAAATGGATGCATACACAAATGAAATGAAAAACGAAATGAACGGAATGGAAACAAACATGAAGGAAGAAACTAAAAAGCAGCGGGGTGAGACGCAGAACATGGGCCGATGCCTGCAGTCGGGCATGAAGGCCGTTAGCAGGGAGCTTAAAATGGCGACTCCACGTGTAGGAGCGAACGAGCTGGGAGGGGGTGCAACGGTGACCGAAAGGGAAAAATTAAATGGGCAGACCAAAACGTGCGAGACGAGACACGAGGTGACGACAAAGGAAATAAAAATAGTTGAGACAAGGGAGGTAAAGAGTGAAGAGGTGACTGAGTTGGCAGAGACACGGGAGATGGGAACGATAGAGGGAAGACTGCACGATGAAGACAGGGTAAGTGACGCACACACACACACACGGAGGTAGTGGAGGATAATGGGGGTGAGCTCGCGGACTTGGTGGAGGCCCGGTGCGAGCAGCCGGATGGCCTCCTCCAGGAACGAGGGGAGGGAGTATGCCCCCTTGAGGCGAGTCACGACCAGGTGAGTTCGGTCGTGCTTTGCGAGGTTGAGGGGACGAGTGCTGTGGACAGGTGCACAGAGAGCTTGGGGGGTATAGAGGCCCCGGAGACCCTTGTGGGGACACGAATCCCCAGTGTGGTTGTCCCTGTGTGTGTGGTGCAAGGTGTGAGTGCGCCCCCGTGTGTGGAAGCGACCCCGTGTGTGAGTGGGGTGGTGGCGATTGTGCCGGAGTACGTGCTTCCCAGCATGCCGTGTGTGGATGAGGCACCATGTGTGAGTGTCGCCGTGTGTGTGAGTGAGGCACCGCGGGTGAGTGCCCCCGCGTGTGTGAGTGAGGAACGGTGTATGAGTGAGGCACCGCGGGTGAGTGCCCCCGCGTGTGTGAGTGAGGCACGGTGTATGAGTGAGGCACGAGTGAGTGGAAGGCCGCGAGTGAATGGAGCACCACGTGTGAGTGGTATGGTTTATGCAAGGGAGACCGTGTGTGTGAGAGAGCGGTATGTGAGGGAGATGTCGGTTGGCATGCGGGAGCACGCAGCCGCGTCTCCCGGTGTGAATGTAATGGAATGGAGTGTGAGCGTCGTAACACGCAGGTGTGCGTGTGTTGAATGGCGACGACGACGGCGACAGAAGAAAGAAAGCCGAGTAGCGGCTGTAGTTGTTTCGGGGACCGTGCCGGGTTCACCCAGCAGTGAGCACGAGGTCCGTGCTGTGCAACGCACGAGGCCCCCACGTGCTCGCTTGCGAGAGTGAAGTCCCGGTCCGGAAACGCCAGTGGTGGATTTGCCGATCCCGCGGACGGACAAAGTTTAGGCAGGATTTCGGATTTGGACCGGACGGGTTCTCCACGCGATCGTGTGTGTTAAGCTCCAACGGGCAAAAGACATGTGTTAGCGTGGGGAACCCCTCGAGACGTGGGGCTTGTGTTTTTTTTTTATGCGCACGGTGACGCCATGGCTGCACGTGGGGTTGGAATCCGGCAGGAGGGGTATCCCTGCCGGATGGTACCGTCCAAGGAGGGACGAGGTACACGTGCAGCTGCATGACGTCATGGGCAGGTGCAAAGTGCGCGAGCTGTGAATTGCCGCGCTGGTGCTGCGCATGAAAAAAAAAAAAAAAAAAAAAAGCAAGCCTCACTTTCGGGTGAACAACATTCCTGGGCAAGGGGTGGATGATCCCCTTGACCAGGGCACAGGATGGAAACTAGTTAGGGGGAAGGGTTAGCTTAGCTAGACCGACTTCATGGGGCAGGGGTAAGTCCTCATGGAGTCCGTGGAATGGATTAGTTAGAGGGATTGTAGCGAGATTTAGGTTGGGAAAGTTATTTTAGAGATTTGAAGACAGTGACAGACTTGTGAATGTGTAGTGGGGACGTAGCTTAGCTACGTAGTGTGAAAAGGAACGTGCTATAGTGTAAGGGACGACGTGGGAGCACGAGTTAGTTAGGGGATGTAGTTAGGAGGATGGCAGAGTTCAGCGGTGAGTGTGTTGAAGAGTTGGTGAGTGAAGTGGAAGCATGTGTTGTGACTTGGTGAGTGAGTAAGGCCAGCGGGTCTGTGTGAGTGGAGCGAATGGGGACTGCATGGTGCGATGAGTGATTGGGGGGAGGAGTGACTCCCGCCCAAGGGACCCCCGGGGTCAGTGTAGACTGAGTTAGGGGGTTAGTCAAATTGAAAAATGGAAGTCGTTTTGCTGTTGGTGGGAGAGTAGGCTCGAAACCCGTTTGGAGGGGTGCAGGAGCCCTGTTGACGGGTTGGGAGCGTGGCTGCGAAAGGTGAGTATCGCTGAGTGGGTACCCCGGGCACCAGGCTAGTCGGCCGTGGTAGGCCAAGGGCCCATGGGGGGCCGGGATAGCGTAGTGGGCACGGGTGCGCCTGCTTGGTGCGGGGGCCCGGGGCGCCATTAGCCGCGTGGGCAGTGTTGTGGGCACGGGTGACCCTCAGAGAGGGGCCTGGGAAGCCAGCCTGCCACGTGTGCGTTTCAGGGGAGGTGCCATGGGGGGCACTCCCCGGGTTTTGGGAGCTGGTAGGCTCGGAGGCAGTGTAGTGCCCGGGGGTGCCATAGCGGGAGATTCGGCAGAGGGTCGTGCCTGCCAAAGGGAGCCACGTGTCCCAGCCATGAGACCGTGTGAGGGCACGGGAAGAAAATTGGGGGGCTGTGGTGAATTGAGGTGAATTGAGGGACATGACGCGGGATCACATGTTGTGCGTCTCGCGTATAAGGGGAGGTCTCCGCGGCACGGGGTGATTGTCCCCGGGGCATTGCCATTTACATCGGCTGTTCACTTGGTGCTCGTTGACTGAAGGTGCTCATTGACTGGTGAGAATGGAGATTATATCGAACTCCGTGCTTACGCGGATTTAGTCTGCGATGATTAATTGCACATGTATACGTTACTGCTTATGTACTCCGAGCTGAACCTGTATTCCCCGGTGTGCCCGCAGAAGCGGCTCCAATCAAATGGAATAAAGCCTAAACTCTGAAGGTTCTTCTCTCGCTCTCATTTCAATTTATTCCATTTGGTTTTCTCGGCTCTCTCAACCAACGATGGACAAGATCTACAAACCAGAGAGGTTCAACGCAGACCCAAACGCGACTGACGCAGAAATGAAATGGTCGCATTGGTTCTGTTCCTTCTCACACTATCTGACCATCATCGAGGAGGGAGCTGACAAATTTGCCGCTCTCGTGAATCATGTCTCGCCCAGCGTGTACAGGCTCTTCTCGGAGTGCGACACTTACGAAGCAGCGATCGACGTGCTGCAGGCGCTCTACGTGAAGCCCAAGAACGAGGTATACATACGACATCTTCTCAACACACGCAGGCAAGCAACCGGGAGACAATCGATCAGTTCCTGCAAGCTCTGAATCAGCTGGGAAAAGACTGCAGCTTCCGGGCCGTAAGCGCCGAGGAACACCGAAAGGAAGCGACACGGGAGGCATTCATCCAAGGACTCAGATCAGCCCACATACGGCAACGCTTACTAGAGAAAGCGCAACCCACTCTTGACAAGGTAGTCGATCAGGCACGAGCGATGGATACGGCTCAGCAGCAATCTGAGTCATTTGGGACACCGATGCTGCTAATGAACGCTGCTACGATGGGAACCCAAGGAACCCCACTGGCACAGACACAGCCAGACATAGGGGATGGAGAAACACCCGAGGAGCCGGATACCCAGGCCACGTCAAACTCCTCAGCAACTGCTCCGGTTGGTAAATGCTTCTTTTGTGGGTACAAAAGGCACCCTCGTCAAAAATGTCCCGCCAGAGATGCCACGTGCATGAATTGCGACAAGAAAGGGCATTATGCCAGGGTATGTAAATCTACTCTAAGGAGAAATAAACCCACTTCTGCGGCTCTCTACTCGCAAAATAAATTAACTGCAGCCTCCCCAGGGAATCTATCCAAGGCTATCATCAACGTACGAATTAACGGGCATATGGCTGAGGCACTGATTGATACCGGTAGCTCTGAAAGTTTCGTCAACAGCTCGCTAGTAAAAGGCAGGAAATGGATAATCCACCCGACTGACAATACGGTATGCATGGCCGCCACCTCACTACAGTCCCGCGTACGAGGGTACTGCAATGTTGAATTGGACGTAAAAGGGTACACGCATCGGGATGTAAGGGTACTGGTGCTTCCTGATTTGTGCGCAGACGTAATTCTGGGTCATAATGTCCTCAAGCAGCACACGAGCGTCGAAATACCCTTTGGAGGAAGCAAGCCTCGTCTAATTTTAAATGCGTTGACCACCGCGGAGGTGACGTCCCCCCAGCTGTTCGCTAACTTGTCGCCGGTCTGCAAACCGATAGCGATTAAATCGCGGCGATATACCACTGCTGACATGAATTTCATCACCTCAGAAACCAAGCGATTACTGGAAGAAGGAATTATAGAACCGAGCGATTCGCCATGGCGCGCACAGGTGTTAGTAACCAGCAGTCAGAACCATAAGAAACGAATGGTTGTCGATTATTCCCAAACGGTCAATCGCTTTACCCAACACGATGCCTACCCCCTGCCACGCATAGACGAGATGGTCGAACGCGTGGCCAATTATAAGGTATTCAGCACCATCGACTTGCGAAGCGCCTATCATCAAATTCCCATCCGAGAGGAAGACAAACCTTACACCGCATTCCAGGCAGGGAGGCGCCTCTACCAATTCAGGAGAATACCTTTCGGTGTCACGAATGGGGTAGCTTGCTTCCAACGGGTTATGGATGACATCATCTCAGATGAAAACCTCAAAGACACTTTTGTTTACGTGGACAATGTCACAGTGTGCGGTAGGGATCAGGGGGAACATGATAGGAATCTGGACAGATTCTTGAGCATTGCTAGAAAATATAATCTGACTCTCAACTACGAGAAATGCGTATTCTCGGCAAGGTCAATTGACCTTCTCGGCTACACGATAGCCGACGGCACAATTAAGCCTGATCCTGAACGATTGCGCCCGCTCCGTGAGCTACCACCACCTCAGGACTTGCAGACAATGCGCCGGGTGATCGGCATGTTCGCTTACTATGCGAGATGGATTTCACAATACTCCGAGAAAATACATCCCCTAGTGCATTGCAAAAACTTTCCACCAGATGCCGCTGTTGTAAGAGCTTTCCACAACCTCAAGGATGATATCAGTAAGTCCGTGGTTTTATCGATCGATAGCTCGGTGCCCTTTGTGGTGGAAACCGACGCTTCAGATCACGCGATAGCTGCTACACTTAATCAGTCTGGGCGGCCGGTCGCGTTCTTCTCGAGAACTCTCTCTAGAAGCGAGCGGAGACACTCAGCGATAGAGAAGGAAGCGTACGCCATCGTCGAAGCGCTGCGGAAATGGAGACATTATTTACTGGGAAACCACTTCACGCTCGTTACGGACCAACGATCCGTGGCATTCATGTTTGATGGGAAAAATAACGGGAAAATTAAGAATGAAAAAAATTATGAGATGGCGGATAGACCTAGCTTGCTACAGTTACGACATTGTTTACCGGCCCGGGAAGGAAAACCCTGCTGCAGATACCTTCTCTCGGGTCTACAGTTCAGCAACAATCAGTCAGGCTTTGCAAGACCTACACGTGTCTCTCTGCCACCCAGGGGTAACCAGAATGGCACATTTCGTGCGCAGACAAAATCTTCCCTATTCTGTTGAAGATATTAAACAAATGAATGCTTCATGCCCTGTTTGTGCTGAACTAAAACCCAGATTCTATGGCGCGGCATCTGGCAGACTGATCAAGGCCACTTCCCCCTTCGAGAGACTAAACATCGACTTCAAAGGGCCCCTGCCGACCGAGACAGACAACAGATACATATTCACTGTTGTTGATGAATATTCAAGGTTCCCTTTCGCATTTCCGTGCTCGGATATGACCTCGGGCACTGTCGTGAGATGTCTCTCTGACCTCTTCGCTATGTTTATGAAACCTTCGTACATACATTCAGACAGAGGGCCGTGTTTCATGTCGGCCGGGCTAAAACAATTCCTACTAGAGCTCGGCATAGCAACTAGTCGAACGACGAGTTACAACCCACAGGGTAACGGGCAGGTGGAACGGTATAACGGGGTTATTTGGAAAGCCGTAACTCTGGCGTTGAAATCAAGAGGACTGGGCCCCGAGCGGTGGGAGGTTACTCTTCCCGACGCTCTGAATTCCATACGCTCTTTGCTCTGCACGTCCACCAATGCAACTCCTCACGAACGAATGTTTACTCACCAGCGACGTTATGTTGACGGTCAAACGGTGCCCAACTGGCTGACCCATCCCGGAACAGTGTTCATGAAACGCCCGGTACGACAAAGCAAGTATGAACCCCTGGTGGAGGGGGTCGAACTCATTGACACTAATCCAGAGTATGCTCATGTCAGGCTCCCGGATGGCAGGGAGACCACTGTGTCGGTTCGCCATCTGGCTCCCTCAGGTACTCCTCCCGCAGGTACACCACCTTCTGGCACTCCTCCTTCTGACATCCCCTCCCCAGGTGTTCCCCCCCCAGGAACTCCACCGGGCGACGGGGCTGCCGCGTTCCACCCGAGAGCGATCGAGGAGTCATCCCCGGCACAAGTCGAGGCTCACCAAGAGGATCGGGAGCCTCCCTCAAGTGAAACTGCCATTTACTCCCGGAGAGGTCGACGAATAAGGCCCCCTCGACGACTCAATCTGTAAAGAGGATTATCGGCATTCTCGCTGCTCATGCTCCAATATGCTCATTATATCATATATCGATGCTCATTTCCATGCTCTTACAACTCAAAATAATCACTGCTTGGCATGTATGCTTCTGTAGACCTATTAGTCCGCGTTGCTTGAAATGTATACTCCTATAGTGCTAAAGCAATCATGGTGTGTAAGTTGGGCCCCTAGTTGCATTTTAAAGGTGGGGAGAATGTGGTGAATTGAGGTGAATTGAGGGACATGACGCGGGATCACATGTTGTGCGTCTCGCGTATAAGGGGAGGTCTCCGCGGCACGGGGTGATTGTCCCCGGGGCATTGCCATTTACATCGGCTGTTCACTTGGTGCTCGTTGACTGAAGATGCTCATTGACTGGTGAGAATGGAGATTATATCGAACTCCGTGCTTACGCGGATTTAGTCTGCGATGATTAATTGCACATGTATACGTTACTGCTTATGTACTCCTAGCTGAACCTGTATTCCCCGGTGTGCCCGCAGAAGCGGCTCCAATCAAATGGAATAAAGCCTAAACTCTGAAGGTTCTTCTCTCCCTCTCGCGAGGCCCGAAATTGTGAGGACACCAACACAGGCGACGGGAATCTGGGTTGTTAGAACCAATAGTTTAAGCGAGAGGCGCTTGTTGGAAGCCCCGGGGTAGTTTAACAGTTAAATGGTTAGGGTAGATTAGGAAGTGTACCCCTCCGCACCATCCATCCCCTCGCTCTCGTTGTGGGCCGCTGGACCCACTTTGGTTATAGATCGCTGAAGTCTGGGGAGGCCATCCTGAGGCTTGAGTTGGGCCTCGACACAGGACGCTAGCTCTCCCTTATTCCCCTCTGGGAAGGGAACGTAGGGGTTGGGAGTCGGCTAGGTGACAGGATAGGTTAGCCGAACAAAGACAGCACAGGGGGTTAGGGGACGATTTATAGTGGGGAAGTATAAAAAAATAAAAAGTTGGGGCTAAATTGGGGTTTGACAAATTAAGGGAGTGGGTATAGACAGTGACAGGCAAAGGCGATAGGTTGGGAGGGAGACCGTAGGGTAGGTCCGAGCCCGCCTTCCAAGTGGCCAGCACCACCGCACTCCCTCCACCAACCTCCACGGAACGGCAAAGGCTGGCCAACTTCATCTGCAGCTGCTGTGCTGCAAGGCCTGTGCCGGCTGGATCGTCTGCAGCTGCTGTGCTGCAAGGCCTGTGCCGGCTCACTTCATCTGCCGGCTAGCTGTGGTACTTCAAGGCCTGTGCCGGCCAGTTCATCTGCCGGCTGTGTTTGCCTGCAACGGCCTGGTTCTGCAGGCTGTGTTTGCCTGCTGCCTTTGCCATGCCATGCCATGCCCACTGCCCACATTCACCAGCCCCCGTTCAATTTTGCTTTGCCCCCCCCCCTGTTCATTTCCATGTGCGCCAGGATCCGCAAGGCAACAGTTTGCAAGCTGCAAGAACTGCCCCGTTGGCAGCTACAACACGGGCCTGCAGTGGCGGCCCGTGCACCGTGTTTGTGTTCATCCATCCATTCGTTGTGTTCATTGCGTGTGCCACTTGAGCTGGCACGGAGACTGCGTTGTGCAGCCCATGCACCGTTGTGGTTCACTGCGTTCAGTTCAAACCATTCATCCATCCATTCGTGTGTTCATTGCGTGTGCCACTTGAGCTGGCACGGAGACTACGTTTGTGCGGCCCATGCACCGTTGTGGTTCACTGCGTTCAGTTCAAAAGGGAAGGCCTTGGACTGCGTGTGAGCAGCCGGCCACGTTCCCTGTCACCTGCATTATTTGAGTCAGAGACTGCATGCGAGCAGCCTGGCTCCCTGCTAACTGCTTTCTTTTTGCAGAGTTCAGTGATCCTGGGCCATGGTTTGGTGTAAAATTTGTAAGTTAAGGTTAAGATGTACTGTAAATATGAGTGCGCCCCCGGCATGTCTGTCTTAGCGCCGGCAATTTTATTTAAGTCATCCGTGTGAGTGAGTTTGTTTAGGTAGTTACTCAGCCCTCAGGTTATTTATTTTGGGGACACGAATACCATGAATGTCGCACTCAGGGATCCGTAGGTAAAATGTACTAGGGGTAAACTACACATGATGGCACACGAAAATTTGACGACTCGGGACGAGTCTGTAAAAAGGGGAGGGGGTAGTGTTGTGGTTGACGAAATTCACAAACCACCATTCAGGTCCCTTAGGTGAGATATCTCTAAGTATATGTGGAGTTAGGCCCAAACCCATTGTCTAGAGGGAATAAATGTCATTCACTCGGGCTGCGACTCTTCAGGATAGCCGTTTTTCTTTTACTATCTTTATTTTGGACCAGCCGCCATTATTACCACCACCAACCACGTCTCAACAGCCATCACACAACAACCACCAACCACAACGCCGCTTCACAACAACTACCACCAACCACAACGCCGCTTCGCAACAACAACCACCAACCACAACGCCGCTTCACAACAACAACCACCAACCACAACGCCGCTTCACCACAACCGCCATGACCTTTACCGTCACAACTCGCCACCATCGCATCCACACCATCTCGCGCCACTCGTGGGCACCGATACTGGACTCGTGCAGGGCGCGCACCGAGCAGCGTATTCAAAAACATCACGGACTTTCCGCAGAAAACGGATCAAAAACGACTCACGCCCACTTTTGTTCCGTCCAATCGGAGAGCGTGGGCGATTTGGCCCCGCCTCCAGGGCGTTGGAGTGAGGTCGCGATATGCAAATTCATGGATCAAAAAGCATTCACGCCCACTTTTCCTCGGTCCAATGGGGAGCCAGTTAGAGGTGAAGGGTCGGAGGCAAAGGGTCAAGGGTGAA
>NC_140972.1:13374883-13437383 GCF_056783735.1 Eptatretus burgeri
GATGAATTGATGAGATTTGGGTGAATATTTTTCTCGTGATTCTTCACCATTGAGAGATGGTGCCAAAAATGATATGTAGCACGTTATCTCAAATAGTTGTGGATGAGTTGATTCGGTGACGAGTACAAGCTGATTAGATTTTGGTTTAGGTCCGGATTCACTTCTGGCCTCTCAATGGGATACAAAATATATATTGTTCAACTGGTGGAGGTATGTGCCCTGCCGAGTGCCATTCTGGTTTTTGATGCAATAGATAATTATGCTTGGCTTCGAGTGAAGCAGATTTTTTCCTCGCTTGTGACAAACATGTTGATTGCGGTGTGATGCAGGAGAAAAGTGGGGAAAGTTGGAAACGCCTCATGCCTCGCGCTTCATTTTCTCCCATGATACTGCAAATTCCGCTATGAGTCCACTCGAGGTGTTTGTGACCAGTCTTGATTCTTTTAAGCCTGACCTTGTGGTGCTTTCTGGCTTTCACATGATGGAAGGCTTGGGAGATGACATGTGGGAGAGCCGATTGGAGGAGGTAATTATCATTCACTTGGAATTTCTGCAATATTAATATCCTGAAATCCCTGGCCAAGTTATTTTGACTTGGCTGTAGCTTCAGATTATATTTTTCTGGAGGAATTCGTCCCCTGACCTGAATACTATCATGCCACTTTTTTATGTTGCTTTCATGTTTTTGGGGGAGTGGAGAGGGGTACCTCAGATGGACGTTAAACCTGGCATTCCTTATGCCAACATTAGTTTGTGAATGTTAACAATCCCACCGTGTCCTTTGTGAAGAGTAGGCTGGCTCTCTCCGGCACTCTGGCCAAATTCCAAATTCCTGGCATAACCTACAGTAAAACTGCATCAGCAGCACACCTGAGCTCCCAGCGATGATGCACAATCAACCAGAAGCTGCTGATGATGATGATGATGATGATAATTTTACCTGGCACATAAAAAGTGACAACAATAGTTGCTTTTGTTCATGACTCTTCACCAAGGTAAAAGTATCATTTCACGTTAAAAAAATCTCCCCTTTAAAAACCCATCAGTTTACGAGCACAATTTGTCGTGCTCATATTCCTTTACAAGTAAAGATGCAAACATCTCAGTCCTGACGACAATTTTATCTTGTTGTTTTCACCATTTTCTTGCAACGTCATTGAACATGAGCCACAGGCTCAGTCACTACAGGCTCTTTTGCAGTCGTGGGGAACAGCACTTGGCTTCCAGTTGCATCATTTATGTGGGGCATTTATTTAGTAGTCGGGCCTCTCACTCTCTCACCGCAGGCAGGTCGGTGGTCTTTCTGTCTTCCACCGTCTCATCTCCGGTCTCGCCCCCCATGCTCTGTCTGCGATTTGTCCCCACCATATTTCTGCAGGGCGCTCAAGGTCTGCCAGCAACACCTTTCTGGTAAAACTACCAAAATCACGAATCACTGCTCACCTTCACTCCGTCATTCCTCTTTTTCCCCGCCTTTGGAATAAACTCCCTCACTCTGTTCAATCCATTTTCCCTCCAGGCCTTCAAAACAGCTGTTCACCACCACCTCTTATCATTCCCCATCCAAATCCTTGATCTTTTCTACCACCGATAAGCCACCCAAGCCCACCTCCTTCAAATTCCCTGCTTTCCTTCCTGAAAGTCCCTGTAATGTCTATCTTGTATACCCCGTCTTCCCCGCCCCATCCCTCTCCCTTCCACAGATCTTCGAATGTCTCTGTTCCCCACTGTTTTGTCCTTCCCACTCCCACCCCTCTTGTCGCATGTCCCTCTTGCTGTGTGTTGTATGTTAGCTCTCATATGAGCCTCGACAAGGTATACAAAAAAATAAATAAAAAGATGCTGTTGATCCTGCTGGTGGAATTTTCCCACGGTACCTGCATCACAATGGCCAATTCTTTTGGAAACTTACCATGAGATCTTTAAGTCCACAAGTGAATACTAGAAGGTGGGACATCTACCTATTCTGTTCTTGTCAGCCCTCTCAGTGCAGCTTGATGGGCCTCATTAGCGACTTTCATAAAATTGCATGCAGTATTCTTGTTTGACAGCAATTTAAGAGCTCGAGACAAGTTAGCATACTCATGTCACTCATGCGTTTTCATTTAAAAATGTCTTTGTAATGACCTACCCATGCCATGTTTTGGAGTTATTGATATGCAAGTTCTGCAAGAAAGTTCTATATATATATATATTTCTATATATATATATATATTTCTATATATATATATATATATATATATATATATATATATATATATATATATATATATATATATATATATGACCGTTTTTACAGCCATTTTTCCCTGCTGTGCAGGGGTTTGGCTTTTTCTTGAGGCAATGTTTTATGGCCGGATGCCCTTCCTGACGCCAACCCTGGTCGCCTCTTACGACACACAGGGATATGGTACACCTATTCTAACCGGGGCATACACCGGGACCAGTACACTGGCACTCATTTCGCCGACCTCGGAAGGATGACAGGCTGAGTCAACCCCCTGGTGTTAATTCAGCAGCCAACGGGGCTTGAACTCAGGACCCTGGGATCCCAAGCCGCCACCCTAACCACTAAGCCAACACCAGGCATATATATATATATATATATATATATATATATATATATATATATATATATATATATATATATATATATATATATATATATATATATATATATATATATATGTGTATGTGTGTACAAGCCGGTAGGCGATGAGGGATCCGCGAGGATCGAAGCGCTGGATACTATGCTTTTCTCTGTCCGATCCAATGACGAAGATTCATTGCCAAGACGTATTGGTTCACATACAATTGTTCCTCTACCTGGCAAGATTTTTCTTATTGCGTATATTGCCAACTGGCACTCCTCATAAAAAATGACGGTAAATAGACACCCTATTTTTGAAGGACTACCATTTGTAAAATAAAACCAAAATCATAAATCGGCTGGAGTAAAATTTTCTAAATATCTCGAAGTGTTTAATTCCGAAGTCTCGTTTCTCCACATTCAAAACTGTAGGACAAGTATTGAAAATAGTGAACGCGGTTTTTCGGCCGCTGCATAGCAACGGGTGGTTGCTTAGCAACGAAACTCAAACGCCACACTCCCACCACATATGGCACCTGTCGCCAAGTTTCTTCGAAATCGGTTTGCTGGTTTGTACCGTGGAGCCTCGTGTTGCACACCCGCACACACACGCACACACACACACACACGCACACACACACACACACACACACACACACACACACACACACACACACACACACACACACACACACACACACACACACACACACACACACACACACACACACACACGGAAAATCCCACAATAAGGGATATCTTACGAATCCAATAAATAGGCTCATTAATATAACTGAATCGAACCCCCGAATTTGAGGCAGCAGGGCACAGATAGAGTCCCATCACAGCAATTGATGCATGACCTGTCAGAAAGTGTCGCCTGCCACTCGTGCACATTGTCTCTGCCCCGTCGATCACCATTCACGAGGTTTGCAGCCAGGAACATTATATTCAACGAAAAAAAAGCACGCTGACTATGATGTCGTGCACAGTCCAAGTCTCGCATCCATAGAGCAAGACTGGAAGCACCAGAAACCTGAAGATTCGGACTATCGTCCTCTTGGACATGTATTGGCAGCGCCACACCCCATGATCCAGTCAATCCATTACTCCCCAGGCCCGACCCAGACGTCTGTTGACCTCTGGCTCACAGCCAGCGGAGACATTAATATCACTGCCAAGGTAAGTGAATCTCTCCGTGACCTCAAAATCCTCACCAATAAACAGGTGCAGACAGGATAGCAGCATCCAATATGTCATTGAAAGCCTGGATCTTAGTTTTAACCCAGGAAACCCGCAATCCCAGTGGCTCCGACTCCTCCTTCAGCACCTCGAGGGCCCCCAAAAGGATATCTAAAGTCTCCGCAAAGATGACTGCATCATCTGCGAAATCAGGGTCGGAGATCTTGACATTCCCAAATGATGCACCGGAGCTTGATTTCTCCGACATCCTCCCCAGAATCCAGTCCATACAAGTGGTGAAAAGTGTGGGGGCCACTTTACACCCCTGACAAACTCCAGCAACAACTGGAAATAAGTCAGAGATGGCATCACCACATCTCAGAGCACTCTCAGTACCAGAGTGAAGTTCAGACATCAGATTGATCAGTTTTGGTGGCACCCCACGAACACCAAGAATCCTCCAGAGGGCATCCTGATTCACTGAATCAAACACTTTACAGAGATCAACATCGGCTGCAAGCAGCCCCTGCCGAAACTCTCATCTGCGTTCGATGAGGACCTGAAGAGCAAGGATACGATCAATCATTGACTTCTTTGGTATGAAGCCTGACTGCTCTGGATGCTGGTGCTTAAGCAGATGGTGGCGAACCCTATCAAGAATTATCCGAGCAAAGACCTTGCCCGGCACTGAGAGCAGCATCACCCCTCGGTAGTTGTTGCAGTCTTGGCGATCACCCTTCCCTTTCCAGCGAGGGACAACAAGGCCCCTCTTCCAGTCAGTTGGGATGATACCTGTGTTCCAGTCAGAGCACAGAACTGCATGCAACGACACGAGTACAGCATTTCCACCAGCCTTGAGAAGTTCAGCCGATCCCTGGAGCGTTACCCCATTTCAACCGGTTCAGCGCAGCCTGTGTTTCCACAAATGAAGGTGGACCACAGTTGATTGGAGGGTCAGCAATAGGAATACTAACACCCCTGACTTCCAACTCGACACCTGGTGGATCAGCCTGGTACAGCTGCTCAAAGTAACTTGCCCAGCAGGCCTTCACTTCAAACGAACTCTATCAAGAGCCCACCACCCTCTGCTCCAACTGCAGTACACCGAGGGACGGGCTTAGAGGAATGCAATGCGCGAATTCCCCTGTAAGCAGGATGAGAATCATTTGACCACAGGTGATGCTCTACCCCTTCACATATTCCTCGTGCATAGGCCTCCTTGTCCACCCTTGGTGCACATACAGTTTTATGCCTCAGCTCCCTGAACAGCTCAGCTCTGCCATTCAGCCTGGCCCTGCAACTCTGGTCAATGGTATTCAGTGTCCCTTGAGAGACAAAATTATTCTTCGTCTGTCTGAGATCCGCAAAATGAATGCCAGCATGCTGGTATACTGTGTCGGAGTGACGATCCATCCAGCATTGTGCCCAATAGCTAAGGAGACTGCTTAAGCAGCACCAACACTCTGCAAAGAGTATGGTCCCAATCTCCTCCTCCTCAAACAGTGAGTTGCAAGATGTCTTCTGGCAACATCAAGGACGGTCGTCTTGAAGGCACTCCACAACTCTTCAGGATCCTCCAAAACACCCAGACCCCTCAAATGTCCACTCAGCCTGTTCGCAAACTCCTCAGGTACCCTCTCATCCTTAAGCTTCCAACATGCAGCCTCGGCTGGGATGGTACCATTCTCCTGGATTTAAGCTGAAACTTCAGAGTTGCTACAAAAAGCCTGTGGTCGGTATTGAGGAACTGAGCACTCCGGTAGACCCTGCAGTTCTGGATCATTCTCCAGCGACCATCAACGAGCACATGGTCAATCTCCTTTGCCACACCGACAGCATTGCAATATGAAGTCCAGCGATGAGCTTGTGGGCGGTGAAACCATGAGCCAGCCACCCTAAGTCCATGACTTATTGCAAAGTCAAGGAACTTGGTGCTATTCTGGTTCACAGTCCCAGATACATGTCTCATAACCATCCCTATCAGTTCCCGTTGATGCATTGAAATCCCCCAGCACTCGAAGAGTATCTCGCCTGGGGCACTGAGCAACCACAGGCTCGAGCGTGGCATGGAATGCGTCCTTCATGGTGAGATCACTCGCCTCAGTCGGGGCATATCCAGACACCAGGGAAATGACTCCCAAGGAGTGACGAATCCTTTGTCTCATAATACGCTCGTTGGCCGGTGTTACCTCAATTATCATTGTAGTCATTTATTGGACACAGCTACAGCAACTCCTTGGGTATGGCAACCATCAGAACGACCAGACCAATAGTAGGTGGAACCACCCGCGATTATCTTTCCGCAATCTGGTCTCCAAACCTCAGAAAGTGCTGCAATACAGATGTCCAAACTATTGAGCTCAGATGATAACAGAGACAGGTGATATCCTCTCTTGGGGATAGGAGGGATCGGACATTCCAGGCACCCACCTGAAGGGACCGCCTCAGGTTAACCCAAGGAGACCGCCGTTTTGTGGACGACACCTCAGCTCCGCCCCGACACACACTACCATAATCTGACCCGGGAAGGTTACCCCGTGGTTTCCCTCCTATCAAAGATTGCGGACCTCGAAAGGTTTGCCCCAATCCCGTCATTCGGTGAGCTGCCCTGTGAAAGGCAGCAGCACAGAAGGTACTCCCACGGAATGGGTTTTAAGATTTTTTTTTGTCAATGTTTTTCTAATGTTTTATGGTGGTCGGAGTCGGAGTGCCAATTCTGCCACCTACCTCCTAATCAAAAGTAACCCAACTGCAGGAGGACGTCCCGCAGACACAGTTAGGCACGAGATATGAATGGCCGTTGGCTCACAAGTAGCTCCTCGGCCCTTTGACAGGTTTGTTCTTAATTCTGTTGGGTGTCCATATAACCCTAAAAGAGGGTATGTTGAGGACTAATTCAGCCAATCTTCATAATGTCGTGGCACAAGGTCTCGTGTAACAGAGGTTGTGCTCCAAATTAATATTGCCAAGCCTCTAATCCCTCCTTCATGGGAATATTTGTATATAACGAAGAGATGTCCATGGTGAAATGGAAATGACGATTTCTTCCTTCCTGAAACCGAAAAGTATTGAAAAGACTAATCTCATGGGAGATATCCTTCACATAGGTGGGTAATGAAGTGACCAATGGTGCCAAAATTATATCGAGGTGCTTGCTGATATGTTCAGTGGGGAGATTGCATGTAGATACGATAGGATGAAATGGTGTATTAGGTTTGTGAATCTTGGGACGTAAATAGAAATTCGCACAATGGGGATTGTCCTGGGTTAAATTCACAGCATCGGAGGGCAGATAGTGTTTTTAGATCCTCGTGGAGGATCTCCAAGTCTTACTCGCGTTGTTGTTCTTGTGGACTTTTTTGTTTCACAGCGTTCAGTTTTCATTGAAACTTCCTGAAACCTGACATATATATGTAAAAATACCCTGCGCAGACAGTAACCATCTCCGATTTTGAAAATTCCTCCTAGAAAAAAAAAGTTATGACGTCAAAATATCTCCGCTAATGGAAATCGCCTAAAAAATTATCTCCGAAACTAGGCAAGCTTTTTGAATTCTGTTTGTGGGACTCGAACAGGGCATTAGCAGAGATGAATTACCGCACATGTGATACATCACTATGACGTCATATCAATTTTTATGATGTCATTCCTATTTTTTGACATTTTTTGTTTCACAACCCAGAGTTTTCATCGGATTTTCGTGAAACTTGCCATGTATATGCAGAAAGCCCACGCGCAGGCAGTGACCATCTCCGATTTTGGAAATTCTTCCGAGGAAAAAAAGTTGACGTCATAATATCGTCGCTAATGGAAATCGCCTCTACCATTATCTCCGAAACTAGGCAAGCTGTTTGAATTTTGTTTGCGGGAATCAAGCCGGGCAGTAGCACAGATAATTTATCGCAAACCTGATACATCACAATGACGTCATATTCGTTTTTATGATGTCATCATTAAGAGAACGAGGATCTTAGCTCATTTGAGCTTGTTTGACGAAATCGTTCACCATATTGGAAGCAATATGTTGTTGCTCCAAAGTGAGATCCAATTCAACAGGTATATAAGAATCACCATCTGAAAGCTGGTGCAGTGATTGCTTCGTGTTCATACAGGTCACGTCTCCACACAACAACCGCACCACCTTTATCAGCCAGTTTTATTACATGCTCCTTGTTGTTATGAAGAGATATGATAATGTCACATTCATACTTGGAGATGTGCTGTTTAACACGGATATCATATTTAAGTGTATTGTTTATTTCACTTCTGCATTTTGAAACAAAATGATCAATAGCAGGAAACTTGACCTGTGGAGGTGTCCAGATAGAACAGCTTGGCTTTAATGCATCAAAAGAGTCCTGGATTGAATCCCTCTCATCCTCACAAAAGAAATAAGCCGGAAGGTGCACCCACAGGACGAATTTTTCAAAATCCTCCCGGATTTCGAATTTCTCAATCCTTTCAGAGGTGGGGACGAAGGACAATCCTCGTTTCAATACTGCTCTGATGTTAACCATGAGCGGTTACTCAGAAGGTATTGTCACCACCAGGTTTGAATCCTCCATTGTTCAATTTATGAATAGCATTGCGGATCGCAAAAATCTGGTGATGATCAACACAAGTTCTGCAAATCATCTTGATGTTGAATAACATGTCGATGATGAAATAATACACTTTGATGAACAGATTCCAGTGTGACTCGCATCAATCGACGTGAACATTGCTGATAGTTTTGCAAAACGACACCGGATCTCAAACTGTGAATATTCAAATTATTGGAGATCACGAAACCCTTAGGAATTAATTTTTCATGAAGACAGGTCGACAAAAAAATGATATGGCAGGAAAACCATGATTTGGAGAAAATGGCGCGTCCAAGTCGAAAGGTACAAGTGTGAAGAGTCGGGCAAAATTTATCACAATAGTTCTTCAAGCGTTTTCTCAAACGCTGAAGATGATGTTTTGGATCAGACATGTTAAGGTCACAGAAAAGATTATTATTATCATTATTATATAAAAAAAAGATAATTTGCAATGGTGAAATATCATAAAAGAAAATTCGGGTGAAAATGCACCGTTTTCAAAGAACCACAGTTAGTTGATGGTTTGGGCTGTTGATCTTTTTGTTTGAAAATGCAGAAGCGATTTAAATAATATACTTAATCTGATATCCGTGTTAAACAGAATATCTCCAAGTGTGAAGGTGATATTGTCACACCTCTCCACAAGAGCTTGGAGCACGTAATAAAACCGGCTGATAAACGTGGTGCGGTTGTTGTGTGGACACGTGACCTGCATGAACACGAAGCAATGCACCAGCTTTCAGATGGTGATTCTTATATACTTATTGAATTGGATCCCACTTTGGAGCAACAACATGTTTCTAATATGGTGAAAGATTTCATCAAAAAAGACTATCTGCCCTCCAATGCTGTGAATCTCATCCAGAATCATCTCCAGTGTGCGGATATATATATATATATATATATATATATATATATATATATATATATATATATATATATATATATATATATATATATATATATATATATATTTGTGTCCCAAGATTCACAAACCTGATGCACTATTTCATCCTATCGTATCGATCTGCAATTTCCCCACTGAACTTATCAGTAAGTACCTCGATGGATTAGGTACCTATGTGAAGGATACCTCCCATGCGATTCGTCTTTTCAATACTTTTCGGTTTCAGGAAGGAGGAAATCGTCATTTCCTTTTCACCATAGACATCTCTTCTTTATATACTAATATTCCTACGAATGAGGGATTGGAGGCTCTGCAATATTTTTTTTTTGGAGCAAAACCCCCTGTAACACTACAACTTATGCCACTACATTATTAAGACTAGCATAACCCACGCTCTGCGTGACATGTTGGGGTGGGTGTGTTTGAGAAAGGAACTGATGCAGAGTATCAGTCGTAATTTTACTTTAATGCAGTAAGTGGAATACAATTTCACTGTTTCAGAACCATTTTATTTACTTTTTTTTTGTACCGTGCACCTCATATGGTCTTTGAGATAATGTAAGCCGAATATCACGTTACTCGAGCGCAGAACAAAGTCGAAGATAGCGCGACACGAAACCACAAACTCGGAAATAATATATAATATTAGCTGAATTAGTCCTCAACCCTACCCTCTTTTAGGTTTGGGGATCATTTTTATAAACAACAAAAAGGAGTAGTCACAGGGACCAAAATGGGACCTTCTTATGCATGTCTCTTCATCAGTTATATTGAAGAAAAGATGATCGATTGGTATAATGGTCCCAAACCAATCCTTCTGAAACGCTACATCGATGACTTTATTGTGGTGATTACGTCTTCTTGGGGTGAGGTGGAAGATTTCTTAAATTATGTCAATAATTATCATCCATCCCTGCAGTACACTTATGCCATTTCAGAAACCTGTGTGAATTTCTTTGACATCAACATCTCTTTTGCAGCAGAGGGATTTAACACGGATGTTTTCTGTAAGCCTAATGACTCATTCTTAATTAATGTACGAGTCATTGCATCTTCCGTTGTGCAACAATTCCATTCCATTTTCCCAGTTTCTTCGCTTACGACGTATTTGCAGCAATGATGCAGTTTTTGTACCATACACCTTTCACATGCGGGCTCAAATGAGTGATTTTTATTTTTATTTTTATTTTTTTCTTTCCAAAAATAGAGGTTACCCTGTCACCATTATTCAGGAAGCCAGATGCAAGGCCACATGGGGTTCTCACCAAGAGGAAATGATCGAAAAACAAAAGAATTTCCGTTGTCGTATCCATTGACTATGACCTACAAAGTGACAACGAGCCCTATTGCCAAATCTGTCAAAGAGAACTTTAATCTTGTCTTGACTGATGAAATGACTCGCAAGATTTTTGGTGACAATCTTATTCTGGTGGCATACAAGAAAGACACGAGTCTGAGGAACAATTTCGTTCATTCCCATTTCCCTTCCAATGATGTTGGAGTTGAACGATTGGGGACAACACCTTGCAATCACTATAGATGTAAAACTTGTCACCACGTTGTGTCACATGACACTATCAAAGGTCCGAGAGGCATATGGCATGTTAAAGGTCACTTTGGCTGTACTTCTACAAAAATCCTATGTGCTTTGTCATGGGATCGTTGTAACCTGCTTTACATTGGTGAAACCAATTGACGTTTGGTTGACGGCGTGGCCGAACATTTAAGATCTGTACGTTAAAACACAGCAGGTCTGCATTTGGCAGCACACTTTAACCTTGCTTATCACACCAAGGATGATTTTCATGTGTGGGTGTTAAGGCGTGCTCCAGTGATTTGGATCGAAAGCACTTGGCGGAGAAAGTCATCTTTCAGCTTTGCACGATACACCCTCAAGGGATCAATGTTGCATTCCAGACTTTTCCTTATTCCAACAATTGATTAATTATTCACACCTGTTTATAATTACTTCACTATATATTGCAGTAGATGTTTTGGTTCCTTAGTTTTTTTGACAAAGAGCTTTGCCCGAAACATCAACTACATGCGGTCCTTTTAAAATGGTGTATTTGTCACCCTTATTTTCTTTTATATCCCACCGATGCAGATATATATATATATATATATATATATATATATATATATATATATATATATATATATATATATATATATATATATATATATATATGTCAAAAAACATAAGCTAAATGTCGGTGCACAGGCCAATCAGAAATTCTGTATGTTTAAACAAATCAATTGCCCATCTTTCACGCACGCACCGTACTGCCACGGCCACTGTGCAGTTCTCAGTTGCTCATTGCCTGTTGTCAAAACGTGGAATAATCTGGGCTTTTCATTTTCATTTTTTTTCTTGTTTCAAAGATTAATTTCCTCAAGCCAAAATGACGAGCAAGGAGCCAGGGCCGTCGAAGAAGAGGGCAAAAACCTACAATTTCCACCAGGAGTGGGGAAGTGAATTTCTTATTCCAAATATCAGACGAGAGCATCTGCCTCATTTGCCACCAGTGTCACCTTGAGTAAACGAGGTAACTTGGAACGGCATCACAAGACGATGCATGCAAAAGTTCTCAAATTTTCTTTTGAACAGCACGATTCGGATGAAGAAAGTTGAGGAGTTAAAAGGAAATTTTGAATGCTCAACAAACAGTCACTCTTTTCGAAACCTGTGGTTAAAGGCAAGGTGAGCACAAGAGGTATCTTTTGGCATTAGTACTCTGCTGGCGAAACGTGAAACCATTCACCGATGGCGAAGTTATCAAGGATTCCATGATGGTTGCTGCCGACACCTTGTTCAAAGACTTCAAAAGAAAGATAAAATTCTGACGACCATCGAGGACATGCCGCTTGGTGCTTCAACAGGAGCCAGAAGGGTGGAATCATTGTCCGAGGGTGTGTCTTGGAAAATAAGCCAAGACTTCTCAGACTGTGAATGTTCTCACTGCAGTTTCATGGTTCGGGCGATATGACAGATACGGCGCAGCTGATGTCATTCACATGGCATTGAAACGCTCAACAACAAAGGAGGACATTCTCACTCTTTTGCCACTCAGAGAGGGCATGAGGTGAAGATGTCTACAACAAATTCCAAAAGGTTATGTAACTGAGATAAACATTCCGATCGACAAACTGGTTTCAATCGCAACCGACGGTGCACCGGCAATGCTGGGTGTCAATGTAGACTTTATTGCACATTGCAGAAATGATCCTGAATTCCCCTCCTTTGTCAGTTACAACTGTGTTATCCACCAACAAGCGCTATTGAGCAAGGTTATTGACTTTTCTCATGTAATGACAGTTGTTGTCAAGATCATCAACTCAATTTGTTTCAGAGCTCTGCAACATATCTCGTTCAAATAGTTATTCGATGAGCTTGACACCACCTACCGTGAGCTCATCTTTCATGCAGATGTGAGGCATTTCGGTCGAGGAAAAGTCCTCCAGAGATTTTTAGATCTGATCCCTGAAATTGTTACCTTTCTTAAATCCAGAGATGAGGTGTACTGTCAGATAATGCGTGGTTGCTAGACTTGGGGTTTCTTACAGACATAACGGCAAAATTGAACGAGTTGAATCGCAAACTGCAGGGGAGGGACAGAGACTTGTCACACATGATCAACGCAGTGAAATTGTTCAAGTTGAAACTGGGCCTGTGGTCCTCCCAGTTAAAGAACAATGTGACAGAGCACTTCCCAAATTGGGAGGAAATCCAACAAAACATCATTGAGAAAGGGTTTCATGCAAAAAATTCTGTGACCACCTGAACAGATTGGAAAAGGAATTCAACAGACGATGTCAGGAGGTAGACGAGATGGAACAAACCTGAGGTGGTTCCTTTGGGTAGGTGCCTGGAATGTCCGATCCCTCAGAGAAGATGATCACCTGTATCTGTTCTCACCTGAGCTCCAGCACTTGAACATTGGCATTGCAGCACTCTGAGGTTTGGAGACTAGATAGTGGTGAGATCGTGGTAGGTGAATACACATACTGCTGGTCTGGTTGCTCTGATGGTTACCATACCCAAGGAGTTGCTGTTGCTGTGTCCAATCCGATGAAAATTGAGGTAACACCGGTCAACGAGCGTTTTATGAGACTGAGGATTTGTCAATTCCCTGGTCTCCATATATTCTCCGACTGAGGTGAGTGATCTTACTGTGAAGGAGGTATTCTCTGCCACGCTTGAGTCTGGTTGATCAGTGCCCTGGGCGAGATACTCTTCTAGTCTTGGGGGGGGGGGGGGGTTTCAATGCATCGACTGGCACTGATGGGGATGGTTATGAGACGTGTGTTGGTTCCCATGGTTCTGGAACTGTGAACCAGAATAGCACTAAGCTCCTTGTCTTTGCAACAAATCATGGACTTCGGGTGGCTGGTTCATGGTTTCAGCACCCACAGCCTCATCGTTGGACTTGGTATTTCGACGCTGGTGGTGTGGCAAAGGAGATTGACCATCTGCTCGTTGACGGTCGCTGGAGGATGATTCACAACTGCTGGTTAAACTGGAGTGTTCAGTTCCTCAATACCGACCACGGGCTTATTCTGGCATTTCTGAAGTTGAAGCTTAAATCCAGGAGAATGGTACCATCCCAGCCTAGGCTGGATGTTGACAAGCTCAGGGATAAGAGGGTAGCTGAGGAGTTTGGAAACTGGCTGAGTGGGGATTTGGGGGGTCTGGATACTGGTGGGAATCCTGAAGAGTTATGGAGTGCACTAAAGACTACCATCTTTGATGTTGCTGGCAGATGTCTGGGAACCCACCATCAGGTGAAGAAGAACTTCGTCTTTGAAGAAGAGACACTGAATATCATTGCAACCAGAGTCGCATGGCCAGGCTTAATGGCAAAGCTGAGCTAATCAAGGAGCTGAAGTGTAAAACTATACGTGTGCTGAGGGCGGACTATGTGCGAGGAATCTGTGAAGGGGTAGAGCATCACCTTCCGACGAGTGATTCTCGTCCTACTTACAGAGAAATTCGTGCATTGTGTTTCTCCAAGCCCATCCCCCAGTGTGCTGCTGTAAGAGCAGAGGGTGGTGGACTCTTGACAGAGGAATCCGAAGTAAATCCTGCTGGGCCGGTTACTTTCAGCAGCTGCACTAAGCTGACCCACCGGCTGTTGAGTTGGACGTCAGGGGTGTTACTATCCCGATTGCTGACCCTCCAATCAACTGTGAACCCCCTTTGTTTGTGGAAACACAGGCTATGGTGAACCAGTTGAGAGGGGTTGAAGCCCCAGGGACCTGTGGCATCCATGCTGAACTTCTCAAGGCTGGTGGAAATGCTGTACTGGTATTGTTGCATGCAGTTTTGTGCTCTGTTTGGAGCACAGGCATCATCCCAACTGACTGGAAAAGGGGCCTCGTTGTCGCTCTCTGGAAATGGAAGGGTAATCACCAGGACTGCAACAACAAAATAAGTCAACGATGCTGCTCTCCTGTCTGTACCTGTTTGTTGTGAGGATGTTGAGGCCACGGAGAGATTCACTTCACTTGGCAGTGATATCCCTGTCTACGCAGGTTGTGAGCCGGAGATCCACAGACGTCTGGTTCCGGTTTGGGGAGTCATGGATTCACTGGATCATGTGGTGTGGTGCTGTCAGTACCTGTGCGGGAGGACGAAAGTCCGAGTCTTCAGGTTCTTGGTACTTCCAATCTTGCTAAATGGATGTGAGAATTGGACTCTGACGAAGGATCTGAGATGAAGACTTAACTCCTTTGGTTCCAGGTCTCTTCGGAGAATCCTTGGCTATCGCTGGTCCTTGGGTTGGCTATTGCTACTTGTAGTAAATGTTCTAAAATATAACCTTCAAATAGTGCACTTTTTATGAAACGCCCTGTATGTGCACTCGCCTCTGAGCTGTCACCTGGGCTCGAATCT
Source organism: Eptatretus burgeri (assembly GCF_056783735.1). Lineage (NCBI taxonomy): Eukaryota > Metazoa > Chordata > Myxini > Myxiniformes > Myxinidae > Eptatretus > Eptatretus burgeri. The sequence continues at coordinate 13,390,042 of NC_140972.1, forward strand.
CGACCCAGCTATAAACTGTCATTCCGGTGTTTCACAGGTAAGGTGATTCATCAATGTCTGTGACGTCCCTCGAATGGACGTTAAACAGGCGTCACATCTGTTAACATTAGTTGATGGACATTAAAGACCCCACGGTATCTTTCACGAAGAGTCGGCGAGCTATCGCCGGCACCCTCTGCACAAATTAAAAATTTCTGGAGAAGTGGAGAGAATGAAAAGGAACTTGGAAGAAGAAAGGAATAAGGGGAGTAAAAGGAAGGCTCACGTATGGGGAAAAGGAGTCAAAGGTGTTTCAATTCCTTTCTTTTATTGTCTAAGTGGAAAACTTATGGTCCTGTATTGAATTGTTGGTTTTGTTCTGATGTTCATGAAATGTTGCACTTTTAAAGATAAGCTCATTATATTCACTGTTGATCGCGAATGTGTAAATGAAAGTGCGAGAACAAAGCAACAAAGATTGTGATCATTTTGAATGATTCATTTTCAGGTTGTCCAGCAATTGAACACCATACCTGCCAAAGTTCCTCTTCATGTAGAATTGGCCAGCATGACTCAGGTTGGGTTCATGGAAGCCATCTTATACCAGGTGAATTTGAATCTAGTTTGAGGACAAGTTGATCGCGATTTTATCTGTGCACATTGATTTGATGAGTAGGGAATGCAGCACGAGTCCTTTCTCCTCTTATGTACCCACAGGTACTCCCAGTTGTGGCTTCATTGGGCTTGAATGAGCAGGAGCTACTGTTTGCCAACCTTGCAGCTGGTGGGCCCTTCCCTGAGCTCCTTTCCTGGTCTGGTATTCCAGATGTGGGCATCGCTTGTGACATTGTTTATTGGCTGCTTGAGACCTACGGCTTTGTGGGCGACAAATTCAGGGCCTTAACCCGCATTCATTTCCACACACTAGCCTACCACATTCTGGCAACCGTAGAAGGTCGCTGGGCCAATGGGGCGGCCGCAGTGGTAGCCGGTGCCCGAGCAGCAGCCACACAGGCGTGCGATGCCCTACCTAGCCAAACGACGGGCAGGCTAAAGCTTCTGGCACCACGTTCGTTCACCCCATCACGCCTCGACCTGCATTTACGAGAGCGTGTTCTGACGATTGATCCCCGGTCACCTGTCAGTGTGTGGCAGCGAGGCTCGGTAATATTTTACTTTAGCCCCGTGCTGGTGTGCAGAGAGCCAGGTCGTACGGTCGGTCTGGGTGATGCCATCTCAGCTGAGGGCCTGCTCTATTCCCAACAGCAGTAATAGTAAATCTGAGGCAATGCAGTACCCATTTGAGTGTAGCCTTCCCGTGCCACCAGGGAGCACTTTGTGTGCAATTAATCGGATTGGTCGGCTTCAGGTTTGCTTGCAATTATGCTCAAGAAACAATCCCTTAGATCATTGAACAAGCTCTTTATCCGAACAGGTTTTTGAAATAATATTAATCACGGCTTATAAATGCGTTCAGGGACCGAAAGTGGCATGTTAACATACCGACAACTGGAGAGCCAGTTGTCATGGAGCACATGTACAGGTCAAGAATAGGATTAACAAGAGAGGGCCAAATAGAGAGTAGGCAGGCAAAGCGAGCACAGAATATATCGCAAGAGGTTGTGGGTTGTGGGAACTGTAATCATGATTGACAGGTCGGAAAAGTCGGGGTTGTGAAATTTTCAACTTTTGTACATATTTGATAGCATTCCAGATTTGTTTGCAAATTAATATTTTATCTTTTAATCCTTTTACTTTAACAGATATTTCACAATTGTGTAGGGGATCACAGGGGAATCCTTTTTAGGGGAGATGCATTCTTTAAAAAATAAAATAAAATTGATTGAAGTGAAGGTTCATAGTGGAGCTTGGACATCACATGGTGGACAAAGACGTTAGTAGACACATCAACTTTAATGTGAACCACAAGGACATTAGTGGACAATGGACCAATACATATAGTATCTGGGATTGAGAAATCTGTTCACATGAGAACATGAAGCAGGGCCTTCCAAAGCTTTAGCAGGAAAACACTCCACCTGATTTTTTTTTTTTTCCGGAAACTTTAATTTGCAAACCCGAGCGTGTTCTTCTGAAATATTTTTCAGTTCCATAAATGCCCAGTGAAGGACGAACACTGCCACTTGTGGATTTTATTATTAATTTATGGGGCGTGTGCGACACTGCTCATCGACAGCATTTAAGGGCAGTCCCTCAAGAAAGACTGTGATTGCTTTGTTACAAATGTAAACCGGACATTGTTGTATAAATACCTAGGTTTTTATTGCCGTGGTATCGCTCGACTTTGTAAAGACACCGATTTGAACAAAAAAAAATCACTGCGAGTTAATTAATCTGTCTTTGGCTAGTTCTTTTCAAGGTTTATTCAGAAACTCACACCATTTGAGTTTCTGCTGCTGAATTGAACTGCTGTTTGATGTACGGACATAGCAATGTGGGACCTTACAAGACACTGCACATTAGGTAACGGTAGATGGAATTAACATTATCTGTGACAATTTTTTTTTTATCATGGTGAAATAGACCGGCAGAGATGGAGGTTACAGGATGTCACAGATATAAGGTATGTCATTGTTTTTTTTTCTTATTGACTCACACATTCATTCATTCATTCACCACTCATTCACCTGAGCAAGTTATAATTCCATACAGCACTTTGAAGCATGCCAATAAGAAGGGACTTTTGGGACATGCCAACGTCCCAAAGAAGGGACATGCCAATAAGAAGGAAAGCATGCCAATAAGAAGAAAAAAAACCTTTTTTTTTGGAGTCAAAATAGTAAAATTTCCCATAATATTATGGATTGGGACAACATGAGACCAAGGTTACCTTTTTGATTGCTAATGATCCAAACTTTCGGGTAGATTTGACGTTAAAGTGACATCGAGCCTGGCAAGGTGGCCTTATGGAGATGGGACGATGACATGCTCAGTGGATTTGACCTTCAGGACATATTTCATCCAGAGGATTCGGACTTATGACTGGTTAAAGCCCAGTGGATTGGACCATTGAATTGAAGAGTTGTGATAGCCGGGACCTTGCATTGCACGGTTTGAATCCGAACAACGTGCTCTCAAGTTCAACTTTGTTGTGCACAGTTTTTATTTTTCACTTGATTATTCCTATTGTTGTTTTTTTTTTTTTTTTTTTTTAAACCTGAATGACGTTTTGCTATGTTTTCTATATTTTTTTGGTGACTATTTTATGTGGTTTTGGTAGGTTATTTTGAATTGACACCTTTTTTCACAGTAAATTCTTGCTTACCTCAGGGTGGTTGTTAGGGGGTTGGTGTGGCATCGAAAGCTCTGCCCAAGAGGTATCACATGTCTCTACCCCACCTGCCGTGATGCCTTTCTCACGACTCACGCACGTCACACCTGGTAGCGCACAACTTCCTTGAAGATGCCTCTGGGTTTTAAAATGTGCACGAAGGCTATCTAGAGGTTGTAAGCCTGGATGGTCACAAATGAGTAGTGTAGACAATAGAAAGTGGGTCTGATTAATACTCCACATTTTGTTTACTGAAATGGAGTTGTGTTCATGTGTATCATGGGGGCAGAAATGCCATCTCAATAAAATAAAACCCACACATTCATGATCACTTTATTTTGACTCGAATATTGCCTTAAATCCCCTTTTAAGAATGTATTTTGAAAAATACTACATGAAAGTCTAGTTTCAGGTCATGGGCCCTTGAATCTCATTGATCAAAGAGTGCGCTAACACTCTCTATGTAGGAATGGTGCGGAAAAAGGTCGGCCCGACCTGCTATATGCAAAACTAAAGTTGGAGTATCTCCTCCAAAAAGTCACTTCAGCTACATATGAGAGCCTGATTGTCGAGGCAGGGATCACTTTTCAGTACTCCAGGCCATGGCAAAAGCAAAAAAAGAGAAAACAAAACAAAAAGTGATTGGTCAAAACTGGCAAATCTTCTCGATCATCATAATAACTAGAACTGGCAGTGATGACCGGGTATCGAGGTGTCACGCTTTGATCAGACACCTGACCCATGATGTCCTCTTTATTAAATTGAATTTGGAATGGGATTCAAAAAAATTCAATTCAAATCAAATGGAAGACCAAATACTCCATTGGAGTCATCAGAAGGAACCCGAATAAGCAAAAAGCAAAGATGGAGTCATTAGGAGGAACCTGGATAGGATTTGAGTTTCAGCTGCTACTCCTCAACCCTCAAACCCATCCAGATGCTGCCAAGTGAGCCTTATTCAAAAAATAAAAGATTAAAAAAAATAAAGTACCCAGGTTCAAACAAAATTTAAATAATTATTGCTGCCAGACCATGCGTCTGATCAGGTTGAAATTTAAAACATGTATTCCCCATGACATTTAAAACATGAATACATTTAAAACATGTATTCCCCAAAGTCCAACCACTATATCATCATTGTGACGTTTCACATTGATTGATGAAGCGGTTCAAGAGAATATATATATATATATTTTTTAATATTTTTTTCAATCCAATATGGCTGCCAGACCATGTGACCTATTAATTATTTCTGAACATCCTAGTATCCCAAAGACTTGGGGAACGTGTGAAGTTTCCCCTCGATCTGTCAAGTCATTGTGGAGAGTATTTCTAAAGTTTTATTCAAAAAAATCATAGCTGCCAGACTGTGACCTCCAACATCATAGGTGGGGAACTTTTTGTTCCTCAAAGATAGGTGATCATACCTGTAAAATTTCAGTGAGAGAATTTTTAAAGGTAGGCCCTATTCATTTTTAAATATGGCTGCTGAACCACATGACCGGTGATGTCGTCAATATAATTCTCCCATACAATTTATCCATAGATCACCCTCAATAATTTTCATACTGATCGGATAAAGCGTTCTATCGGCGTATTGAATTATGACATCATAATGAGGGCACCAATGACGACATGGTTAACAACACTTCCTCTCATGGGGAGTACTTCACATGTGCCAATTTTCAATTTTTCCATGAAGGAGCTTTGTAGATCGAGGTCCAAAGTTTTTCTTGTTTTTCAAAGATGGCTGGCACACCACTTGACATATGACGTCATAATTATTTTAAATTCTACATGAGCAGTCGCTCCTATGTGGAAAATTTTGTCAGTCGGATAAGCGGATGCAGAGAAAATGAATTTAAAAGGGAAGCAGAAAGCATCTGGAAATGCAAAGCCCGTCAGCGTCGACTTTGTACTCGAACTAAACTTGACGAAAACAACAGTTAAAAAAAATTGTACATTTTATAGATTTGTGTTCTCCACAATCTCATTATATGGTTTGTTGAAGATTTGTTGATAAAAGCTCAATTATTAAAAATGTTACAGCCTGGACATGCACATTAAATCCAATGATAAACAATTTGATTTGAATTAAAACATTTATGGCTAGTCTACCACTTCAACGATGATGTCATACTGTTACGAATCTGGCAGCCATGAGCATTCAACATTCAGAGTCCCTATAGATCAGTTATATCGGTAAGTATGTGTTTCTAGTTAGGGTCCTGTCCCTAGTCGAGTAGGAATTGGATGTTCATGCGCTGCGGAGTTATTTTGATAGTTAGGATTTTTATAACAACAACACCGACGCCATTGCCCACGTGCGTTCGACCACGTACGTGGGCGGAGATTTTCATCGCCTCAGCCCCGACTCCACCACCTTGTCCAATCACGCTCAGAGGGCGACTTTCCCACGACACCTCAGCCAATGGACAAAGCGTGAGCGACATACGCCGCGTTCCAGCCAATCCTGAGGGACGTTGCCCGAAGGAGGAGGAATGCCTCTCGGGGGGACGGGCCGTGAGGATGCTCCCCCCCCCCCTCGGACGTATCATGAACAGCGGGCGGATCGCCTGAGACGGCCCGGCCAATCAGGAGGCCACCATGAGTCGCCTGAGAACCGACCGTCCAATGGGAGGCGAGCGGACCGCCCCCGGGAAGGGGATAAAAGAAAGGAGAAAAATAATTGCGCCCTGTTTGCTCGAGCGCTGGTTTTGGTTCTCTGTTTGCTCGAGCGCTGGTTTTGGTTCTCGGTCTCTCGACGCTGGTCTGGCCTCATCTTGTCGCTGGCGCTGGTGTGCGTCTGGCTGCCCTGGTCCGTCTTCTGGCGACCGGAGCCCCGGGAGGTGCGGACGTCGAGCCGCGCGAACGCGGCCAGGTGGCCAGCCACGTTCTCGTCCCTCAGCTCGACTTCCCTCTGAGCTGAAGGAATAATGAAGACCTCGAGGTCCATCTCTCTTTCTGGGTATTTGTGTGTGCGTGTGTGTGTCCTGTGGGCCCATCTTTAAGTAGCAACTGGTTAAGTGCTTTTGCTGTACATTATTTGCATCCTTTATAGTCGGATAACTCTGCTCCTTTATGTGTCCCTTCCCCCAATTGCAATGGTGTCAAACTCATTTTTACTGAGGGCCACATCAGCATTGTGGTTGCCCTCAAAGGGCTAGTTTTAACTGTTAAGACAGTATAAATGTGACTAAATGTAATGTAAAATAAATGTAACTACTCGTTAAAATGTAGTTAAGTAACCGTTTACTTATTCACGTTACAAATAACAAGATATGCATTTGCATAGATGTAAAAAATATGTTTATCAGGTGAAGAAACCAACATTACTCCCATCTAGAACTATTCAAGTAAATAAAGAAGAATATAATCAAACAAGTTATGCCATTAACTTTTAACATTAAGCGTCGAGAGGGGCAGAACTACAGCACAACCAAAAATTGAGCTGGTAAGAACATGCGTGACAGATGTAGCATTTTACAAAAACAAATGGATGCACACAGCCTTGCAGAGGGCGTACGTACATCCAACTAATAAGAGATGGTTTGATTACAGTAAACTTTTGTCTGCATAAACACAAAAACCTGCAAACACAGTGAATACATTTCTACACATACAAAGTAGTATATGTATTTAACTAAAAATAACAAAATAAGGGTTGTCTTAGTTCACAGCTATATGGTCAAGTTGATGAGGTGATGCTGCCTGTCCTTGAACACACCCACACACCCAGTAGATCCCTCCTCAACCTGAGACAACATCTCGCACACCATCCTCATTCATTGATCATGTTCTGAAAATAACAAACGTAGAACAAAATGCAAGCACAATCATTAAATTGCACACATATGCAACTGTTCTTATTCTTGGTTGAGATACATTTGATTATATTTTTAATTCAGGTAATTAAAAATGCTTACCTATGTGTTTTCTGGCCGGATGTCCGACACCGTTTTCCCGTGGCCTGTGTGTCAATGTCTGGTTTTAGGTCTTGTGTTGAGGAAATCCTTAAAACAGGGTGGAGGTTGCCATCGGTGATGCGTGATCTGTGCTTGGTCTTGTTTAGATTCATTATTGAGAACATCTGTTCACACAGATGGGTGCTCCCAAACATGGACAGAACACGAGCAGCATGAAGTCGGAGCTGTGGCATCAAACCAGGGGGCAGCAGACGGTAAAAGTCCTCGATTGCAGCATCCTAGACCTTTGCTCTCAGACCACTATCGCTTTGAAGCTCTATTAACTCCATCTGAAGGTGATGAGGTGCACTGCAGACGTCGGTGGTGAAAGGATTGGTAAAGATGGCAAAGCCTGAGTGCTGTGCTTTAAAGTCAGAGAAGCTCCGATCAAACTCATTCATTAACCGGCTCAGTTTGGTAGCCAACCGAGCACATGAAAAAGCACCTGGAACTGAGGCTGAGATGCTCTGACAAACACGAAAGTGGGCAAGATTATCCTGTTTCACTTGGGACTTCCAAAGGTCAAGTTTACGCTGGAAAACTGTGATCATGTCGGACATCTGCGTGATGACTTGTTTGCGTCCCTGCAGTCTCTGATTGAGTTGGGCGAGATGCTCCGTTATGTCACACAACAAAGCAAAGTCACACAGCCAGTTTGGATCTGACAGTTCAGACAAGGGTTTTCCTTTACCTTGCATGAAAAGAGCAATTTCTTCCCTAAGCTCAAAAAACGTTTGAGGACTTTTCTCCGACTCAGCCACCTTACTTCTGTATAGTCCGGCACATCTCCATGCTCCGAGCCCACCTCCTGAAAAAACAGCTGGAACTGCCGGTGATTCAGGCCACGTGCCCGAATGAAGTTCACTGTTTTCATAACCGTGGTCATTACATCATCCAGCTCCAGAACCTTTCCACAGAGAGCTTCTTGATGGATAATACAATGATATGTTACCAGAGGTGTGTGACAGTTACTTGTTTGCATTTTCTCCTTCATTAGGAGCCTGGTGTTGGCTTAGTGGTTAGGGTGGTGGCTTGGGATCCAAGGGTCCTGAGTTCAAGCCCCGTTGGCTGCTGAATTAACACCAGGGGGTTGACTCAGCCTGTCATCCTTCCGAGGTCAGCGAAATGAGTGCCAGTGTACTGGTCCCGGTGTATGCCCCGGTTAGAATAGGTGTACCATATCCCTGTGTGTCGTAAGAGGCGACCAGGGTTGGCGTCAGGAAGGGCATCCGGCCATAAAAAAAAAACATTGCCTCAAGAAAAAGCGAAACCCCTGCACAGCAGGGAAAATGGCTGTAAAAACGGTCATTTTTTTTTCTCCTTCATTAGTCCCACCAGGCCTTTTTTCCTCCATACATTGCAGGTGCACCATTGGTAGTTAGTCCCACCAACTTTTCCCACGGTAATTCACTTTTACTTACGGAATTCTCCACCACATCAAAAATGTCCCGTCCCGTTGTGGTTCCGTGCATGGCAGCTACGTCCAAGAGCTCCTCCGTGACAGAGGTCCGACTTCACGCCTCTAATAAAAATGGAAAGCTGCGCTGTATCCGCGTTGTCTGCTTTAATCAACAGCTAATGAAAATGCCAGGTAACTGCGTGTTTCTTCAGCCAGCTGTGTTGCCAGATTTCCCGCCAGTTCCTTAACTCGGTCCGCGATGGTGTTTCTTGACAAACTGACATATTTTTAAAAGTTTGTATCTGGTCGGGGCACACCTGCTCACACACCTTCAGCATGCACTGCTTCAAAAATGCACCCTCTGAAAACGACTTTGAAGCTCGGGCAATTTCTTCAGCCTCAATAAAGCGAGCTTTCACTGCTGCATCGTTTTTAGCTGTAGCTTTTGTGAACATATTCTGCTGCACTTGCTGGGAAAATTGCCGACACCGATGTGGATACACTGCTATCTAGAGGCGGGAAGCCATCACTTGGCGCGTAACATAATCGAAATGCATTGTGGGAGATTGTTTATGGTCAATGCACACTGTAAACCAGTATAGACTTATTTTAATACACCTTTTAAGCTCTCGCGGGCCACATAAAATGACGTGGTGGGCCATATTTGGCCCGCGGGCCTCGAGTTTGACACACGTGCCCTATTGTAAATAAATATTCCTTTTGTGGAATGTTTCAGCTCGTTTATGTCCCTTCCTTCATTGGTTGAGCATGGTGCGTGTTGGGTGATTAAAAAGGCCGTTGCTGCTGTAGTGGTGCATTTGGACCAACGGAACCTCAGTAACCATCCGCACGGGTCGAGCACGGTTACGGCTCGTCCCTTTCGAGCTCCGTCGAGGGTGTGAATACTCGGTAGTTCGCCACGTGGGCCTCTAGGTATTTTGAAGTTTGGCAAATAACCCTGTGCCCACGCGGTTGATTTATTGACTATTCATGGTCCTGTAAGACCCAGGTTCTCAACCTGGGGGTCGCGAGATTGTTTTCGGGGGTCGCGGGAAGGTTGTAAAAACAAATAAACAAACAAATATAAAAATATAAAAATATATAAAAAATATAATATAAAAAAGAAATTCATAAATAGTTTTTGAAATTGATTTTTCAATTAAATCTACCATACCATTGTTATAATGTAGTCATTATGAAACAGATTTGAGCAGCAAGTGAAGTGAGTGTGAGTTTGACAGACAGACAGACAGACGCTGAAAGTCAATGTTAGCGCAAGCTTACTACTGTAAGGTGGCTGAATGTGGATCGGTGGCTTGTCAAAAACCGTCTGCCAGCTCAAGATGCGGACCAAGACGATACATGTGAAGGTGGGCCAACTGTTACAAGTTCAACTGGAAAACGTGAGGCACCGGCGGCAGATTTGGCCTCCAACAAGCGTCAGAAATATCAGACTGACTTTCAGCAGTACAGATTCACATGCCTTACCAAAAATGAAGTGGAATATCCACAGTGTGTTCTGTGTTCAGAAGTGCTTGCTCACAAAAGCTTGAAACCAGTGAAATTGAAGAGACATTTACAAACCAAACACCCATCCTACATTGAAAAACCATTAGATTTTTTTCATCGGAAGGAGGGAGAACTACAGAGCCAAAAGACGACTGTACGTGAGCACTCTACAATCCCTGTCAAAGCCCTGTTGGCTTCATATTAAGTGGCATACCTGGTTGCTCAATCCAAAAAGCCCCATACTATTGCAAAGAGCCTGATATGCCCAGCAGCGATTGCAATGACCAGAGCTATGCATGGTGAAAAAAAAAAAATAGCTAGCACACTTGAGACTATTATATTCCACTGTCTACTGACACAATGGCGAGGCGCATTGGTGAAATGGCCAACGACATTAATGAGCAGCTCATTGACCGAGTGAAGAAAAGTGGAAGATTTTCCCTCCAAATTGACGAAACAACGGATATTTCCAGTGATGCACAGTTACTTGTTTTTGCAAGATACAGCTACGAGGGGAAAATGTACGATGATATGTTGTTTTGCTCGACACTTGAAGGAACTTGCACTGGTCGTGACATTTTTAACAAACTGGACAGTAAAATGCGCGAGGAGGGGCTAAGTTGGGAAAATTGCATCTCTGTGTGTACAGATGGAGCTGGCGCCATGCAGGGGAAGAGAAGGGGACTGAAAGCTAAAGTTTTGGAAGTGGCGCGGCATGTCAAATTCACTCATTGCATTATTCACAGAGAAGCCCTCGCCAGCAAGAACCTCAAGCCACAACTCTGCAATGTTCTCCAAACAGCAATTAAGGTGGTGAACTTCATCAAATCCCATCCGGTGAATACCAGACTGTTTGCCAGACTCTGCCAGGAAATGGGATCGGAATACGAATCTCTGCTATTTCACACAGAGGTCAGATGGCTATCAGGGGGAAAGTTTTAACCAGACTGTTTGAACTGCGTGAGGAGGTTCGCATTTTCCTCTCAGATTGCGGCTCCCCCCTCGCTGACCACCTGACCGACCCCACATGGGTTACTGGCCTTGCATATTTGATAAACTGAATAGTCTAAACTTGTCTCTCCAGGGCCCAAACACCAATGTCCTCACGCTTTCTGACAAGGTTACAGCGTTTACCAAGAACCTTGAGCGGTGGGCAGCGCGAGTCGAAGAAGGCAGTGTGGAAATGTTCCTTGAGCTCGAGGACTTCATGGACAAATTTGACATAAGCATCCAAACAATAAAAGGACTTATTGCTACTCACCTCAGAAGCCTGCTTGGCCACTTCAATAGGTACTTCCCAAAAGATGACACCCCAGAGAGAAACGACTGGATGCGCCAGCCTTTCATCACCTCATCTGCCCGACACCTGTCATCAGAGCTCGAGGATGCGTTCTTGGACCTCTCCTCTGACCGCACATTAAAGACCGCTTTTGCTTCATCCACACTGGAGGAATTCTGGCTGTCAGTGGCCACAGAATACCCAGGACTATTTAAGGCTGCAATTGATATCCTTATTCCATTTGGATCTACATACCTTTGTGAGAAGACCTTTTCCTCATTGACATTTATCAAGAACAAATACAGATCACAGCTTATTAGAGTTGAGGATGATCTTCGTGTTGCAGTCTCCAGCTGAAAACCAAGAATACAGCTGCTTTGTTCAAAGAAACAGGCCCAGCCATCCCACTAAAATGAGTAAGTGAATACTATCTGACAATACAAGCCTGTGCCTTCACAGATGTAACTGTTAAAAAAGAATTATTGTGTGTTATTGTGTTCAATTATTGTGAGTCAGTATTATATGAATTATTGTGTTCAATTATCGTGAGTCAGAATTATTGTGTTATTGTGTTCAATTATTGTGAGTCAGTATTATATGAATTATTGTGTTCAATTATCGTGAGTCAGTATTATCTGAATTATTGCGTTCAATTATTATTGTGTTCAATCTGGAAAAAAATGAAACTGAAAACCCATTGAGAATCGTTGTTATAAAGGGGAAAATGCAAAATGAGATGAATGATAATAGGCCACAAGCCTACAACAGGCATAACTTATAAGAACTGTGAATGAACTGAGAATAATAAGGTTGTAGTGACACTGAAAGGTATTTGCACTGTGCTTAAAGCTGTTTTGCAGGCCCAGCTATATAAGAATGAATGATAATAGCTTATTGCCATCAGCTTGTAAAGCAGTCCTGTTACCTCCTTCACAATGAGTTGTGTTGTCGGATCTTGAATAAAATTTAAAACTGTACTTAAAGCCAAATTGATTTAGTTTTTGTTTTGTTGTTTTGTTTTTTGTATATTTTTGGTCAGTAATGCAAGGTTTGTGTATGTCTGGTGGCTGTCATGTGTGATAGTAACCTCTGTCTGCAGCAGAGGGTCGCTCAATCTTCCAGTCTGTGTCCCTTGCATAAATAGGCTACATACTGCTCTTTGCAATTACAGAAGCCTTTTTTATGAATGTGGCTGGCTGTTTTTACTGTGTTATACATCAGAGTGTAAATAATTAATTTGTGATGCCAGTTTAGTTTAGTTTAGTTCTGTTTAGTTTTAACAGCTCGCAGTACCTAGGAATTGACCAATGTGCTCCAGGCACTGTGGATTTTTTTATGCACTCCGTGAAGTCACTGGAGTGTGTTTCAAGTGTGAGTCGGGAGGGGGGGTCGCGAACCCCAACTTAAATTTTTGGGGGGGTCGCGGCTCCAAAAGGTTGAGAACCACTGCTGTAAGGGACCCATACCTTCGGAGTTATCCGAGGGTGACGATCTGAATTCCGGGTGTTCGGTGGAGCCGACCCTACTGCTCCATCTTGCGGTCGTGCTCGCAGCCGATACCCGGCGCACAACAATACTTCCAATCCTTTATTCCCCTTGGGAGTAGAATGACACGTCAAATTTCAAATTTTTCTGTTTCTTGGTTTCATTGATACAGTGCCTCCAGAAAGTCGACAGCCCATTTAAAAATTTTCACCTTTTGTTGCCTTATATCCTGGAATTAAATTGCATTAAATCATACTTTTTTCCACCTTTATTTACACACCGTAACCCACAACTTCTAAGGGAAAAACAAATTCTAGAAATTTCAGAGATAAATAATACAAAAGTTAGAATATCGTGGTTGGAAAAGTTCCAGTTCTCTTCCGGTTCCGATTCTTGAGCGATGGTGGAGGTTCCTCTTCAGGGTCTCTGAGAAATTTACCAAAGATATGTTTTCCGGTTGTTTTTGTCATGTTTTACTGTTATTTTGGTTCTCTGTGTTTACTGTGTGTTTCTTGTTCAGTCTTGTGTTAAAAGTTGTACTAATTGTTGAGTTTTCGTCGTCTTTTCATATCAGGTTTCCTTGAGGCCTACCCTTCTTCCTGTTTGTGTGCATGATTGTGTTTGTTGTATTTTCTCCTTATTACCATCAGTTTTTATTTTCTCCACTTTTCCCTCCACCCTCCTATCCCTCTCAACTATACCCTCTGTTTCATGTCTTAAAATATAAAAATACAACAAAAAAAAACACCTTTTCTCTTGCATAATACCCCACATAACCACGTGACTTCCTATGCCGACTCTTCTACCTCCTTCTCCTTCGGATCTACCATCTTCTACTTTTGCAGATCCACATTCACCATACACCTTCACGATTTTTTTTCTTCAACCTTTCCTTATCCTAACCTTACGTTATCTTTATCAAAAAATTTAAATAAATAAATAACTAAAAACTGTCTTAAAATGTTACAACTAACTTCCTGTTTCACACGTGTGGTTCTCAGTATTGTATCATAATTCCCCTACTCTTTTTGTTCTTTAAAAGACTGTTTTCAATTCGACCTTTCCTTCATCCGGTGTCTAAAAAGTCCAACCGTTACAACGTTTCTTTTCTCCATTCTCTTTATTCACCTTCATTGCATCCCTCACGTAATGTCTTTAATCGCATCTCTGACTTCAAAAAAAATTAAATCCCAATTTATAATGTATTCCATTCATCCATCCATCAGGACCATACACTCTACAGAGTGTTGATGCTGCCAAATGAATCTCCTGCTATTGGGCACAATCCTGAACAGGTCACCACTCTGACACAGGCTACTTGAATGGCTCAATCATCCCAGCAAACTGATTCTCATTTTGCCAACTTCAGGATGACGAGCTGAGTCAACTACACCTGGTATTCATTTAACAGCTGAGCAGGATTTGAACTCAGGACCAAAGGATCCCAAGCCTGAATGTATGTTCGTGTTCCATCAGTCGTCCTTTTTTTCCAACTTCAGTGCCAATTCACCCCACCTCCTTACATCTACCTCCTCCTGAACCCCTCACCTGTTATACCCCCTCCTTGCCCTTCCCATCTTTCCCCCTGTCCTACCTCTGCTCTTGGCACCTCTTCACTGTCTTCTGCTTTAGTATCAGCTCCTCTGTTATCCTAAAGTGTGTGGTGTTCTAACATCTGTGGGCTCTATTCTAACCTCACAGACATCTCACTCTCTCGATCAGTGCCCTCCTCATCACCACAGACATGCTCCTTCCTTCCTCTCAGCACACCTCCCCCTCTTCCCAACCACTCAAATCTTATATCTCCCTGTGCCTGCTCCCTTCTTCACCATACCTCCACCAAGTCTCATCCTTCCCCTCTCCTTACCTCTCCCATCGCCCTCCCGCACCTTGGCCTTGCCTGCTCTCATCGCCTCCCCTCCCTCTCAAAGCAACCTTCACACTCTTTCCCCCTCCAAGCTTCCCTCTCAACTTTCTCAAAAACTCCCCCTCACCCTTCTCCCTCCAATCTTTCTCCTCACTCCCCTTCCCAACTTCCCCCTCCCTAACATCCACAAAGCTGCCTCCTTCCCCTACCCCCTCTCTTCCATCTCATCAATCCAATTTTCAACTGCCCTTTGCCCCCTCTCTTATTACTCTCCACTGTACCTTAACCCATCGCCCCTGAGCCTTTTCTCCTCCTCATCCGGCCTTCTCACCTAGCTCTTCTGCAGTCCTCCACACTCTTTCAACAACTCTCCTTACCTCCCCCCTCCTCCTCCCTCATCCTACCTCCCCCAACCCTTCCCTCTGCTGTACCCAAAACCTCCTCCCTCCCTCTTCCTTGACAGTGAGGATCTCAAACATCTGGGGCCTTCGCTCAAACCGGACATCTTTCCATACAGGTTGCCACTGACAAACCAGACATAATCTGCTTAACAGAAACTTTCCTCATTCAAGATGTCTCTGACTCCCTAGTATCTATCCCTGGTTACTTCCTTCTCTGGTATGACAGACCTGAGCCTCGTCCTGGTGGCAGAGTTGCTCTCTGCATCAAAGACTCCATTCCTTTATCACTCTGCACTGCGATCACTCCCCCACATACCCAGGAATACCTCGAACTATGTCTTCCTCTCCACTCCCATTTCATGTTGATATGTGTTATTGTACCATCCACCAAACAGTGATGATTCCATTTACATCTTGCTTTCCGAAAACATGGACCACCTTCTATCCTCTCATCCTAACTCTCATCCTATCTCTCTTTCTCTTTCTCTATTTCTTTCTTTCTTTCTTTCTCTCTTTCTTTCTCTCTTTCTTTCTTTCTTTCTCCATTTCTTTCTCCATTTCTTTCTCCATTTCTTTCTCCATCTCTTTCTCCATCTCTTTCTCCATCTCTTTCTCCATCTCTTTCTCCATCTCTTTCTCCATGTCTTTCTCCATGTCTTTCTCCATGTCTTTCTCCATGTCTTTCTCCATGTCTTTCTCCATGTCTTTCTCCATCTCTTTCTCCATCTCTTTCTCCATCTCTTTCTCCATCTCTTTCTCCATCTCTTTCTCCATCTCAACATCTTTCGAATCTCAACATCTTTCGAATCTCAACATCTTTCGAATCTCAACATCTTTCGAATCTCAACATCTTTCGAATCTCAACATCTTTCGAATCTCAACATCTTTCGAATCTCAACATCTTTCGAATCTCAACATCTTTCGAATCTCAACATCTTTCGAATCTCAACATCTTTCGAATCTCAACATCTTTCGAATCTCAACATCTTTCGAATCTCAACATCTTTCGAATCTCAACATCTTTCGAATCTCAACATCTTTCGAATCTCAACATCTTTCGAATCTCAACATCTTTCGAATCTCAAATCTGAACTCTCAAACCTGTCTGCCCCCTCCAAATCCTGGTGGCATCTAGTTAAATCCACCACCGAAGGTGAAGGAGGTTGTGTTTTCATCTCTTTTGGTCTGTTTGTTTGTTTGTTTGTCTGTGTACAGGTTGTCTCAAAAAGTTGTGGATGGATCCGGATTCCGGATGAAATTTCATGGACATTTTCGGTGTGTGATTAGATTTTGATGAAGATCCGTATCTGGATCTGACTACTACAATTTTTTAAGTGATTCTTCACCATTGAGAGATAGGGCCAAAAACGATACATAGCACGATATCTCAAAAAGTTGTGGACCCATTCGGAGGCCAGAGCGAGGGAGCGAAAGAAGAAGATGAAGGCGAAGGGACCGCTCCGACCTTTATAGGACTTGCAGCGCGGAGGGTGGGGCCATCCCGAAGCGAAACGTCATCACCTGAATCGGGCGCTCCGATTGGCCCCGACCCCTCACGTGGCCCGCTAACTTTGGCTGGAAACCGCCTCACTTCATTTCCGGCAAGGTCATCCCAGACAGCGAACATATTTCGCTCCGACCCCACGACATGACACGAATCGCCCACACCGAAATTGGCACACGAATCGTCCCGCAAAAATCCCGGGCCGTGCCCTGACGACCGGCCGAAGGTCCCGCATGCCCGCTCGGGTGTCCGACCAGCGCCGATCAATGCGCGCCAACGCGGCCCGTATTGTACAACACTCTCTGGCTCAATCGCAGCTTTGCTGGCCGTAGAGATGAGAAGACGTTCACCATCCATGGGGAATCCGCTGCTGCCAGCGAGGGACGAAGGTACATCGTTATGGATGAATCCATGCATGTTTCGCGAGCAGCGTACGTGTCTGCCTTCGAGCACATTCTATACAGTGCGCGGGGTTCGGCCATTACGCACGTGGCCAGCGCCCACGTCCGCACCACTCTGCTAGCGTGTGCGTGGGGCGAACAGCAATATTTGGTTGAAAAGGAACGCACCGCTTTTACTTCGCACACCCGCATCCCACCCAGCGTGGCGTGGAGTTGCCTTTATCGGCCTCCGTACGCGTTTCGTGCAGCATGGGCGTCGTGCTGGCTGTGTTTCCTGTGTTGTGAAAAACACCATTCGTGCAGCCTCTGAAGATGTATTCATTCGTATGCCTTTTTAATGCAACCGGAAATCTTCCCCAGATCATCGGAAGCTCGAGTCGATAATCCCGAACTGCCAAGTGCACTGTATGATTCGCGGCATACGTTGGGTTTAGGGCTTGCTTGGGAACGAGGGCTCTACGCAGTTAATGTCCACGCGTTATCGTTTCCTCGCAGCGGCGCCACACGCGCTGACCTCCCTGAGGGCCCATCTCACAGCGAAGGTGTACGTGGCTCTGATTTCCTCAGGAATCATGAGACAAAATGAAGAAGAAATGATGAAAGCAAACCGAGCTATGAGATCATCGCAACGCACTCCCTGTTATCCCGCGAGACAAAAGGAAAGGGACTATCTACACCATGGTTTTTCAAACCCGGGGGCGTGACCCCAAGTGGGGTCGCCGAGCAAATTTCGTGGGGTCGCAGGCGTCCGCTTGCAGCAAAAAAAATAAATTGTCTATTTTCGATCGGTGTTCGCTTTTACGGGATGTAATATAAACGGTTCGTTCAAAGTATGTGAACCGGCGCAACATGACGCTTGGAATGGGATCCAGCTGATGCGCTGGCTCGCTGAAGAGCGGTTAATTTTTGCGGGAAATTAGTGGTTTGATCCACGGCCTCTCAGACTCAGACTCTGACTCATTAACGTCTATTCACGTCTCCACATACGACTCGAGACCTTATTTGTGATGGCAACACCGGCCACCAGCAAATCTCGAGAGCGTTCATACCAGGATAAATTTCTGGACCTTGGATTTTACTACGTGGTGGATAAAAGTGGGGCACAGAGGCCTCAGTGTGTGACTTGTTTCGAAGTGCTTTCTACGGAGTCTATGTAACAAAATAAGTTGCAGAGGCATTTGACTACAAAACATGCGCCTTATCAGGATAAGGAGAGAGCGTTCTTTGAGAGGAAACTTCTTGCACTCAAGAGTACGCGTCTTGACAGAGAGGGTACATGCCATCAGACCAATTCTCGGGCATTAGAGGCTTCGTATCGAGTGTCGCTCCATGTTGCCAAGATTAAAAAGCCTCACTCCATTGCGGAAGAACTCGTGCTGCCATGTGCAAAGGACATGGTATCTCTGATGGTTGGGGAGGAAGCAGCGAAGAAACTTGCAGTTATACCCCTCTATGACAACAGCATCCAACGCAGAATTGAAGATATGAGTCTGGACGTAACGGCTCAGGTCGTACAGAAGATCAAGGAATCGCCGTGGCACGTCATACAGTTGGACGAGTCCACTGATATCGCATCGTACGCGCAACTCATCGTCTGGATCCGCTTCATCAAGGCTGATAACTTTGTCGATGAGCCTCTTCTCATCAAACCATTGGAGGCCACCACCAAAGGCGAGGAAATTTTTGGGAAAGTAGAGCAGTTTTATCGTGACCATGATCTGGACTTCGGAAAGTTGCTCGGTTCTACAACAGACGGCGCACCAGCAATGTTCGGAGTGCATTCTGGATTCAAGGCTAAATTGCTTGAGGTGGCTCCTCAGACCTCCATGGTACACTGCGTGATTCACCGAGAAGCGCTCGCCTCTCGTACTTTGCCACAAACCTTGCAGAGCGTGCTCTCAGAAGTCGTAAAAATGGTGAATCGCATCAAATCGAGCGCCCTCAACACTAGGTTATTCAGGCTATTCTGCCAGGAGATGGATGCCAACCATAAGAGTTTACTATTCTACACTCAAGTGAGATGGTTATCTCGAGGAAACCTTCTTCTGTGCGTTTACGAGCTCAAAGATGAACTGAAGGAGTTCCTACGCACACAAGGGAAAACGGCATGGGTAGCGTTGCTTGAGTCGGACTCTTGGCTGTCAGAGCTGTGCTATCTCGTTGACATCATTGAACGTCTCAATGTCCTCAACCGCTCCCTCCAAGGCAAAGACGCCAACCTCATGATTTTTTCACGACAAAATGAGCGGATTTCTGGCGACTCTAAAATTACTGTCAGACAAAGCAGCTGTTAAGCGCTTCAGCCTTTTCCCCGTCTGGTGGAGCATCTAACGACCTGCCAGTACGATGATACTGAGCTCGACAGTCTTTCTGGGGAGATAGCATGTCACCTTCGGTCGCTCATTGAACAGTTGGAGCACCATTTTTCTGAGCTGGATGTGCAGTCCTTTTCTGTGGTTCGGGACCCTTTCACGACTCCACTGGACTCGATTGCTGATGAAGATGATCCTGCACAGGAAGAGCTTGTACAGCTCCAGCAGGATTCAGGAGCGCAGGCTCTTGCACGGACGAATTCGTTGTCGACATTCTGGTGCAAAATGCTGCTGTCATACCCGACGCTGTCACGGCGCGCCATTAAGGTTCTCATGCCATATCCTTCATCATACTTTTGTAAGCAGTCGTTCTCTACCATGGTGGTGATTAAAACAAAGTGCAGAAATTGCCTAGAAATGGAGCATGATATGATCCTGGCATTGTCATCTACTTCTCCACGAATAGAGAAGTTGGTTTCTGAAAAACAGGCTCATCCTTCTCACTGATATATCTGAATGTCATTCGGACTAAACTTCTGAAACATTCAACTGTACTATTTGGATACTGTCGGCTATTCTCCGTTTACTCGTCTATGAAAACATGACGATGGTGGATAAAGTAAACAGTAAATGTTCTGGTGTCATATGAAATCTTGTCTTATATGTTATTAATTGGGTTTTGAATCTTTTGGGTCATGCGATGCAGAGAGGTTCTGAAATTGGGTCGCCACTACAAAAAGTTTGAAAACCACTGATCAACACATATAATAATGGAATAACTGTCTTGGGACCACTATCTGTTGGATGCATGCGGTTCCAAGATCCGCAGCAATATATACAAGATGAGAGTTTTCGTGATATATAGATGTGTGCAACAGGTCGAATGAACAATATGGCAGATGATTTTCGTTGGTGAGAGTTTAAAAGCCCATTTACTGTTTCTGTGGTATGAAGTTTCACATTCAGTGACAAATCCATCAGAATAATTCATTATCTACTGGATAATAATAATCCTTACTCTAATTCACGAACCCATCTTTGTTACTTACAAAATCTAAAGATTTCATAAGTATATTGATCGCTTCCATCCTCTGTTTGTGTGTTTGTAACTTACGAAATCGAAAGATTTCGTAAGTATATTGATGACTTCCGTCCTCTGTTTGTGTGTTTGTTTGTTACTTACGAAATCTAAAGATTTCGATTACTTACGAAATCTAAAGATCTAAAGATTTCGTAAGTATATTGATGACTTTCGTTTCTGTTTGTTTGTTTGTGTGTTTGTTTGTTTGTTTGTTTGTTTGTTTGTAGGCATGATAACTCGAGAACGGAAGAAGCTACCAATGTCAAATTACACCAGGTGATTCAGGAGGGTGATGGCTAGCGCTGATTAGATTTTTGTCAAAATGGTTAAAAGGTCAAGGTCACAGTGAGGTCAAACATAATTCCGTAAATTAATGTGGAGAAATGGAGTATTTTTGCTTCGCTCGACGTTACGAGTTTGTTTTAACTTCGATTTTAATTTTGTCTTCGGTTTTTGCGATCGCTTAGGATGCTTAAAACTCGGTTGTTGAAATTCTGGTAAAAATCGGATGTTTTGGAGACGTTTTAAGATTGTATAAAAAATATTTCACTCGACGCATCACGGGTCGTCATGTGGTGCAGTGCACTTGAGCAGAGGCGGCGTTGATCACGTAAAGGTTTTGCGTGTGCGCTGACGGTGTTTTCGATAAAGATGGTGTTTAAAAGTAATTTTTTTATCCCAATAAAGGTTATCGTCGCATGCCTGACTCGCTAAGCCGTCGGATTATGTAAAGATTGTTGGTCGATGGCCGAATATTACGGTTTTGTGACTTTGATAAAATAATATAGAATAATTGCATGGAGAAATGGAGAAATGGAGATTTTTGCCTCGTTCGACGTTACGATTTTTGATGGTTTGGTACAGAATCATCATAGAAATTTCTGGTTTGCGTTGCTACCTTCTCTAGAGACAGCTTTTATTCAACAAGGTCAGAGGTCAAGTTGACGATTTCGTAAGTACCAGTCTATGACTGCTTGTTTGTTTGTTACTTAATAAATCTAAAGATTTCGTAAGTATATTGATGCCTTACGTTTCTGTTTGTTTGTTTGTAGGCACGATAACTCGAGAACGGAAGAAGCTACCAATGTCAAATTACACCACGTGATTCAGGAGGGTGATGGCTAGTGCTGATTAGATTTTGGTCAAAATCGGTCAAAGGTCAAGGTCACAGTGAGGTCAAACATAATTCCGTAAATTCATGTGGAGAAATGGAATATTTTTGCTTCGGTCAACGTAACAAGTTCGTTTTAACTTCGATTTTAATTTTGTCTTCGGTTTTTGTGATTAATTAGGACGCTTAAAACTCGGTTGTCGACATTCTGGTAAAAATCGATGTTTTGGAGACGTTTTAAGATTGTGTAAAAAAATATTTCACTCGACGCGTCACGGGTCGTCACGTGATGCAGTGCGCTCGAGCAGACGCGTCGTTGACCCACATAATGGTTTTGCGTGTGTGCGCTGATGTCGTTTTCGATAAAGATGGTGTTTAAAAGTAATTTTTTATCCCAATAAAGGTTATTGTCGCATGCCTGACTCACTAAGCCGTTGGATTATGTAAAGATTGTTGGTGGATGGCCGAATATTACGTTTTTCTGACTTTGATAAAATAATATAAAATAATTGCTTGGAGAAATGGAGATTTTTGCTTCGGTCGACGTTACAATTTTTGATGGTTTGGTGCAGAATCATCGTAGAAACTTCTGGTTTGCGTCGCTACCTTCTCTGGAGACAGCTTTTATTGGACAAGGTCAGAGGTCAAGTTGACGATTTCGTAAGTACCAGTCTATGACAGCTTGTTTGTTTGTTGGCGGCTACTCCTACAGTTCTGGGCCAATTACATAAGACTTGTTACAGAGGATCAGCATCACCCAATTAATGTATAGGGGTGCTTTTATCTTTGTTGGTGGTATTGGGTGGGGGAGGGGCAGGACTGAGAAGGGGGGGTGCAAATTATCTCTGTAAATATGTATCATGGAGCACCCCCTCCAGGTGGGGGAGGGTATTACAAGTCTCCACCATTTACAGTGCAGCATTCTTGTCCCCACGTTTTTCATGCAGTGAGGTGTTTTGAATTATAAGCAGAATGTATGCTTTTGCTTTCTGCACATAACCCGTGTTATTTATTTTTCCTATACAGAGCTGTCACTTGCCTATACACTGCCCAAATAAAGGTATGCATCAGAAGAACGAGTTGCATGCTTGGAACAAGATTGCCCGTATGGGCGAGTCCTCTGCTAGTAATGATAATTGTATGTGTGTGTGTGTGTGTGTGTGTGTGTGTGTGTGTGTGTGTGTGTGTGGGTGTGTGTGTGCGTGTGTGTGTGTGTGTGTGTGTGTGTGTGTGTGTGTGTGTGTGTGTGTGTGTGTGTGTGTGTGTGCCCGCGTGCCCGTCTGTCCGTAACTCCAAAGCCCTGAAATCTTGTGGCCTGAAACTTTGCATTCCAAGGGAACTTTGAGGGAGTGTGTGAATGAAAACTGGGCATTTGATAAATTTAAACATCCCATTTGAATATGATTCATAGGGTGCTCATTATTACTCGTATGATTACACAAAACCAAAAAAGTCTCGATGACATAACTTGCTGTCATCTCGCAGGGGTCTGAAGCCGCCATTTTGTTTTGGCCTGCTCAACAATGCCTTGATTTGGAACAGGTTGCATCGATTTTTGTATGGTAAAGTGCTCAAATCAATTTTTTCCACTTTCCTCAGTTATATCATCGAATGGCTGATGTTCATCGCTACAAATTGCTGTAGACATCACTTTTGTAGGTGCTATAGTTTCAAATTAGGGGGTTTGGAGAGATGCGATTTTCCCTCTCCTCGTTGATTTGCAGCAAGCAAAATATATTTTCTCCTATGTTTTTTTTTTGGGGGGGGGGGTGGGTGGCTATTTTTAGTCTATTTGGTATTTCAATGTTATTTACAAACTTTTTTTACCCCAAAATAGCAAAAAGTTGTTTTGTTTTGCGTTTTAAAAAAAAATATTTTAGAGATTCCGGTGGTTGCAGTGCAAATTTTTTTTCGCTTTTGTTCCCGACTTTTTTTTTCTTCAAAACTTATTGCTATTTTTTCACTATTTCCCTGGACTTTGTTTTTTTTCACCAGATTTGCTGCTATTTTTTTTACTGTTTTTCTTTACTTTGTTGTTTTACACCAGTGGTTGCTATGTTTTTTTTTCTCACTTTTTTCCATACTATAAGTGATTCTTCACCATTGAGAGATCAGGCCAAAAAACGATACATAGCACGATATCTGAAAAGGTTGTGGACGCATTCAGAGGAAACTTGGTGGACAAGTTGGGTGTGTGCCTTGGAAGAAATGATTCCATTTTGGTTAAGATCCAATTCCGGATCAGGATCTGATAATTTTTTCAGTGATTCTTCACCATTGAGAGATGGGGGGCTAAACTAATATATGGTATGATATCTCAAAAAGTTGTGGACGGATTCTGATGAAACTTGGTGGACAGGTTGGGTGTGTGACCGTGACGAATTGATTCGATTTTGGTGAAGATCCAGATCTGGATCAGATTAATAGAATTTTTAAAGTGATTCTTCACCATTGAGAGATAGGCTCAAAAACGATATGGTATTGTATTGCATGACATTTCAAAAATGTATTGGGCTGATATGTTCTCGTGGATCGGGCATAACGTGGCGAAGGTATGCGCTCCACCAAGTGCCCTTCTCGTTCCCTATTTGTTTTGTTCAACAACTGCCTATTTAAAATATATTTTTCTCCTATTTATTTCCGAATTTCATTTATTTATTTATTTATTTGTTCCAAAACTCACTATTTAAAATATTTTTTCCCTTTTTTTCCCCCTTTTTTTACTTGGATAGTTTGTATTATACGATGCAATTTTCGATACTACTCTGAGTTCCCAAAGTTAATCAAAACAAAACTTTATATCATGTTTTGTTTTTTTACCACAATGCATCTTACTAGGGTTTTTAAAAGGTCATTTTTTTCTCAATTTATAACTTGTAAACACACGAGCCATCACCTGCCGCCATCTCTGATAGATCCATATCAGACCGGCATGCCAGACCATCGAGCTCCAACCAACGAGGTCCCAAGGATTCACCCCACAGGGTGTTAAAACCTCCATCTTAGCTTCAAAAATGGACGTCTGCTGGGATATAGCGGATGGCTTGAGCCCCCAGCTCATCAAAAGTAGCCCCCCAAAAAAGCACTTGATCTAACCTCGGACGTCCCAAATGAAACCGACCCAGAAGGAAGCATTAAGGTCCTCTGAATATGGTGTGATCACAAGCAGACATTTTGGGGATGGCATTACCCTCGCAGATGCTCTTAAAGGAGCCCCTGATGACCACTCCCAAGAGGAACTCGTGCTCCAACATAGGAGGTCCCCCCCCCCTTCTCCCCCAAGATGTCTTTTAATGGTCATACCATATACAGAGGACCCCAATGCTTCATTCTGAGCCGTTTCATCCGGGACCTCCTATGTTGGATCTGGAGCTTTTTTGGGCGTCTGACAGGATGTGTCTACTCCCCAAAATGTCTTTCTGGAGGGAGGGATGAGGTGGGAGGAGAGGGAGCGAAGGGGAGGTTGAGTGGGAGGAGGCAAGGGAAGGGTTGGGAGGTGGGACCTGGTGTTTCCTGGCAACACGGACCTTTACTGGTGTATAAATGAAAGCAACTCTTTATATTTGTATTTTTTTTTTTTCTGTTTGGTTAAAAATCAGCGACTTCCCTGTTCCTTCCTCATTCCTCCCCCGACCCCACCCTGTTGCTCCCATCCCCATCCCTCTTTCTCCACCACACCCCTCCCTTTCTCCACCACACCCCTCCCTTTCTCCACCACACCCCTCCCTTTCTCCACCACACCCTCCCTTTCTCCACCACACCCCTCCCTTTCTCCACCACACCCCTCCCTTTCTCCACCACACCCCTCCCTTTCTCCACCACACCCCTCCCCCTCATCTTCCCACCATCCCCCTTCTGTCCTCATGCCACACCCCTACCCCAATCCCCACTCCTCCGTATCCCCACCCCTCCCTCACACCTCCCCGTTTCTCCCCCTCCCCCACCCCTCCCTCTCTCCAACCCTCTCCCACCCTCTCTCTCTCTCTCCAACCCTCTCCCACCACATCCTCCCTCTCCCCCAATCCCTCCCTCTCCCTCCACTCTCCCTCCCTCTCCCCCTCCACTCTCTCCCTTCCCCCCATCTCTCCTCCTTCCTGCCTCACAATCTCTCCCTCTCCCCCCATACCTCCTCCTTCCCCCACCCCAATCTCTTCCTCTTTACTCCCTCCCATCCCTCCTTCTTCCTCCCCTCCCCCCAATCTCTCCCCTCCACTCTCCCTCCCTCCCTCTCCCCCATCCCTCCCTCTCCCCCCACCCCATCCCTCCTTCTCCCCCTCCACTATCCCTCCCTCTTTTCCTCCACTATCCCTCTCCACTATCCCTCCCTCTCCCCCTCCACTATCCCTCCCTCTCCTCCTTCACTATCCCTCCCTCTCCCCTCCACTATCCCTCCTTCTCCCCTCCACTATCCCTCCTTCTCCCCTCCACTATCCCTCCCTCTCCCCCTCCACTATCCCTCCCTCTCCCCCTCCACTATCCCTCCCTCTCCCCCTCCACTATCCCTCCCTCTCCCCTCCACTATCCCTCCCTCTCCTCCTCCACTATCCCCTCCACTATCCCTCCGTCTTCCCCTCCACTATCCCTCCGTCTCCACCTCCACTATCCCTCCCTCTCCCCCTCCACTATCCCTCCCTCTCCCCTCCACTATCCCTCCCTCTCCCCTCCACTATCCCTCCCTCTCCTCCTTCACTATCCCTCCCTCTCCCTCCACTATCCCTCCCTTTCCCCTCTCCACTATCCCTCCCTCTCCCCTCCACTATCCCTCCCTCCCCCTCCACTATCCCCCTCCACTATCCCTCCCTCCCCCTCCACTATCCCCCTCCACTATCCCTCCCTCTCCTCCTCCACTATCCCTCCCTCTCCCCTCCACTATCCTCCTCCACTATCCCTCCCTCTCCTCCTCCACTATCCCTCCCTCTCCTCCTCCACTATTCCTCCCTCTCCCCTCCACTATCCCTCCCTCTCCCCTCCACTATCCCTCCCTCTCCCCTCCACTATCCCTCCCTCTCCCCTCCACTATCCTTTCTTCTCGTTCCTTGAGCTTAAACTCTGCAGGACTTCTTAGTCAGCACAAAAGTTCCGCCCCTCCGTTGATCCCCGCCTTTTCCCTCACACATCCATGCCCCGTCTTGCCGGGACCCCTCGGTCCTCGCCCTGCGGAATAATCGAACCTCGTCCACTCTCGCCATGGTCCGTATGCGAGGACTCGTTTTCCTCGGCCTCGCTGTGACGGTATCTCTATTTCCCAGCTCGTCGTCCCGAGAAATACAAGGTGAGATCCTGATGATCGTGCAGGCTGCATCACCGTCGAGGTCGCATGTATTGCGGAGACCATGCGACCTTGGGGGTGTCAATCTGCGAGTAATAATGAACCATAAACTTTTCCCCCCTCATTGATCTTGTGCTCTAAATGGAAAACCCAACTATCCACATCATATTCCTGCAAAACTCTAAAATCATGACATGTTCCACTTATTGAAACTTCGTGATGTTACAAACACGAATCCAAAGGTATACGTTCTGTTCTTCCAAAGATATCTTTAATTAGCGTCTGTAGAAGGGCAGACAAGACGGCCGGCTTAAAGTGTGTCGGCCTCCCCACCACTCCTCCGCACGGCAGGTCTTGTCGCAAGTCCGAGTCCGAGTCCGAATAACCGCTTCAGCAGTTTATAGTCGATTTCGGACGAGGTCATCACGTACGGTCATCGTGGACCTTACTTGATGACCTCGTCAATCGTCCACTCTTCATAGCAATGTGTTTATATTTTTACTTCCTTCGCCATCATTTCCGATACAATGTTCGAATTGCATATTTTCTAGTTTTTGGAAGAGTTTCTAAAAAGTTTTTCCAATGGATATTTCAGGAGTGTAGACCATGATGGAATGTGCGTGCATGTGCGTGTGTGTGCGTGCTTGCGCGCACGCTATGTTTCTGGTATTCTGTGAAGTGGAAAACCACAAGTCTAGGTTTTTGGATCTCAAATGTAAACAGGAGCGGAGCAGAAGGAGCTGATGCGGTTATGACAGCTGGAAGATGAAAAAAATTAAAATCCCAACGGAGCAACATGGCCTCGACCTGAACGCCCTTCTCTTGGGAAGCTTTCCGGATGCTTTCCGAGCATCGCCCTCTCCACAAATCGGATGCGTTGGATCGTCACGTTTCTTCATGCAAGGTGTGCCGAGGGCTATCAGGTTTGTTCAAGGTGTGCACCTGTAAAGTGTCATCTTTCTCTCTGATGCAGCACGTCGTTGTGCTGCTGATGTGGTGCCACAGCATGGCTGCGCTGCTGATGTGGTGCCACAGCATGGCTGCGCTGCTGATGTGGTGCCACAGCATGGCTGCGCTGCTGATGTGGTGCCACAGCATGGCTGCGCTGCTGATGTGGTGCCACAGCATGGCTGCGCTGCTGATGTGGTGCCTCCTGTAAATTTGGGCAGGAATTTTGGAATTTTGCCAGGGTGCCTGCGCTGGCTCACCGACTCTTCGTTGAAACGTTCCACGAGATCTTTAACATCCACCAGCTAATGTCAGCAGATGGGTCCCCAGGTAATTGTCCACCAAAGGGATGGCACACTCATCGATGAGGTGAGACGGTTCAAAGGGAAGAGTGCTTCCCCTGCATCATCTTGTCAGTATGGTGCCCCTCCTGCCAGGTTTAAAATGTTCCTCGACCAAAAGGCTTTCACGTAGAAACTGAGCGTACATGTGTTCTTTCAGCTTTGTTTTATACGATGTCATATACGTATGTTGACATATAATTACGTGATGAATGTGAAAAGGCCCACCAGTGACTAGCGCATCAACACCGTGCATTTGCACATCATTCGTGCAGCAATGGCGATTTCCTGAGCGGTCGAAGGAACACAGGGAGAAAACTTAATTTGGAAACATCTGGAAGGATGCCTGGTTCCCCTTGAGAGCAAAAGTTTGTGTTTGATATAAACGGCGGAAAAGAGTCGTGGAAAATTTTTTTCCTTTTTTTTTTTTTTTACAGATCAAGTCTATTATCATTTTTTTAGATTTCAAAAATGGTTTTCTTTGGCCTGATGCATTATTTTGAGGAAGTTTTAATTTTTTAATTTTAATCATCAAATCAGAATAATTGGTTCATGATGCAATCAAAATTGTATTTTCTCATGATGACAATTCTCAACTATAAAGAGCAATCAGAGATTGCAGACCCTCACCAGAACTTGTTCCATGTGGTGTTTGTGTAATTTTGTGTAGCATTTGTGTGCTAGTGTGTTAGGTAATTAATAAAAGACATAACTAGAACTGCCACTTCATAACTGCTGGCAGTGATGACCGGGTACCAAGATGTCCCGCTTTGATTGGACACCTAACCCGAACCCATCAGGTTTTTCTTTTAATATTACTATTCAATTGAATTTAGAATGGGATTAAAATTAATTCAATACAATTCAAATGGAAGACCAAATAGGTACAGTCCTGTGTTGGAGTAATCAGAAGGAACCCAAACGAGCAAAAAGCAAAGATGAAGTCATCAGGAGGAACCTGAAGAGAATTCACATTTCAGCTGCTACTCCTCTACCCTCAAACCCATCCAGGTACAGCCAAGTGAACCTGATTCAAAAAAAAAAATATATATATATATTTATATATAAAAAAAATAAAATAAAATACATTCTGGCTGCCAGACCATGCGTCCGATCAAGTTGAAATTTAAAACATGTATTCTCCATCACTACTAGATCATAATTGTGAAATTTCATGTCGACTGATTAAGTGGTTCCAGAGAAAACATTAGTTATATCTCTCTCTCTCTCTCTCTCTCTCTCTCTCTCTCTCTCTCTCTCTCTCTCTCTCTCTCTCTCTCTCTCTCTCTCTCTCTCTCTCTCTCTCTCTCTGTCTCTGTCTCTGTCTCTGTCTCTGTCTCTGTCTCTGTCTCTGTCTCTCTCTCTCTCTCTCTCTCTCTCTCTCTCTCTCTCTCTCTCTCTCTCTCTCTCTCTCTGTCTCTGTCTCTGTCTCTGTCTCTGTCTCTGTCTCTGTCTCTGTCTCTGTCTCTGTCTCTGTCTCTGTCTCTGTCTCTGTCTCTGTCTCTGTCTCTGTCTCTGTCTCTGTCTCTGTCTCTGTCTCTGTCTCTGTCTCTGTCTCTGTCTCTGTCTCTCTCTCTCTCGCCAGTTTCGAGGCCTCGATCAGGAGAATAATATCAAGCGCTACCTCGGAAGCCCGAGGCCTCATTGTCAAGCTCGATAAATTGTCCCTTGTTCAGCCTCCAGTCAATGTGTTCCAGGATGCAGTAATCTCCGAGTTTCCAGAAATTGCCAAGACAACTGGAACTTTTCCTGGAACTTATTGGCTTAAGCTTGTAGAGGGGTCACAGGGAGTAGTACCAAGCCAACAGCCTGCAGCATTGAAGGAGAAAATAATTGACAAGCTACAAGAGATGGTCACAGAAGGTCGCATCGCAAAGTTAGAGCGACCGACTGAGTGGGTGAGTTCGATGGTAGTAGCTCTTCACAACGGCAAAGTCCGCATCTGTATAGACCCCAAAGACTTAAACAAGTGAAAAAAATGTGAGCACTATCCAATGAGAACTGTTCAGGAAGTTTGGAGCCAAATCCCTGGAGCCAAAGTATTTTCTGTGCATGACGCTCGCAATGGGTTCATGCAAATTCACTTTGACGAGTCCTCTTCATTCCTGACCACGCTCAACACACTTGTGGGGAGATACCGCTGGCTGCGTCTCCCTTATGGATTGAGGTGCTCACCGGAGATATTCCAGCGAATTGTGGAGCAGATGCAAGAAGGGATAGCATGGGCAACAGCAGTAATGGATGACATTTTAGTTGCTGGTCGCGACATCGGCCACCACGACTGTACTGAAGCGAGTTATTCAATGGGCCACAAATAACCTGCAACTAAACTGCAGAAAATGCCTAATCTAGCAATCCTCAGTCCCTTATATGGGCCACCTGCTCACTGCAGAAGGAGTGCTACCATTCCACTCAAGACGAAGGCAGTTGAGAAAATTCCACGTCCAACAGTCAAACAAGGCGTTAAGCATTTCCTTGGATTTGTTCAGTATTTAGGGAAGTTTATTCCCAACCTAAGCAACACGAGCAAGCCTCTCCGTGATCTTTGCAAGGCTGATGTGGAGTTCTGCTGGCAGTCAGCTCAGGAGCTGTCCTTCGAGAAGCTGAAGCAAGCATGGATTTTGACCCCGGTTCTTCAGTACTACAATGTAGATCAGCCAGTCGAAATACAAGCCGACACCAGCCAAAACGCTGTCAGAGCCTGTTTACTCCAGAATGGCAACCCTATAGCATTCACGTCACGCAGTCTGACCGATTACTGAGTGTCGCTATGCCATGATTGAGAAGGAAATGCCCTCAATCGTCCATGCAACTGAACTGAACTGAACACATTGTCCCGTGCACCTCGACCGGACACTGACTCAGAAGCTGGTAAAGACCTTGAGTCTGTGAACATGTTCCATTTCCTTACGATCATGAGTGAGAACTACCTCAAAATCCAGGAAGCTACTCAGTGAAATGTGCCTTCTCTGTGATGTCATTACAAGTGGATGGCCTGACTCCTGAAAGGAAGTCCCAGCACAAGTCTGTCCTTACTTCGACTCCAGAACGCAATTGGCAGTCTCAGACAGTGCTGTCTACAAGGGCATGCACCTTGTCATCCCGCCAAGCCTCAGACCTCAGACACCCATAAAAAAAACTTCCATTCATCGAAGTTGGTAGTGACATTTTTGACTTCGAAGCTAAGCAGTATTTGCTCACTGTCGACTGTTACTCCAAGTTTGTGGAGGTACATTGCCTCAAGGACATTGAGCCATTGACTGCTCGCTCTGTGATCGAAGCCCTTAAGCAGTAATTTTGTCGACATGGTATTCCAGAAAAGCTGCGAAGCGATTCCGGAAGTCAGTACATGTCAGAGGAATTTTCTTAGTTTTGTAAAGGATATGGCATAGCGCACGACATTGTGTCCCCCAAGTACCAACGTGCCAATGGAGAGGCAGAAAGAGCGATCCAGATGGTGAAAAGCCTCTGGAAGAAGTCAGCAGATAAGCACTTAGCCCTGTTAGGCTATTGTACGACTCCACTTGAAGGGATAAACTTATCCCCAGCTCAGCTCCTAATGGGAAGGTGCCCCAAAAACACACTGCCCTGCAACCGTGCTCTCCTCACGCCTGTTCGGTATGACCATCACCTCATGAGATCGCACCTGGACGCACAGAAGGAGAAACAAAAGCACTATCATGACAAGCCATCTATGTCAGGTCTGCCACCGCTTAAGCCGGGAGTCAGCGTTAGGATGCTACCAAACCCAGAGGCCAGGCATTGGATTCCAGCTGTAGTTGAGGCATGCCACAACAACCCCCGGTCATATATGGTAAGGATCCCAAACAATGTGTACCGGCGTAACAGGCTCCATCTCTGCAGAGTGCCTCATTCAGCCAATGTTGGCCTGGTGGAAAGTCAGCCATCCTCCCACTTTTACCCTTCCCAGGACGTGAGGGACCTCTCTGATTCCACCCCTCAACAGGTCGCCCCAGTGGAGAACTGCTGCTCGTCCCCAAATCCAAGTGAGCAAGCATCTGAATCCCAAAGTTTACCAAAAGTGTCATCGCCTCGAGCCGCGGAATCCCCCAAAGATACCAAGTTCATCACGAGGAGCGGCAGAGCTCTTAACTCTCCCAGACGTCTGGATCTTTAAATATCAATCGATTGATTCACGTGATCTGAATGGGATGCTGTTTGTTAACCCATCGTAAGTTCTTCACCTTTAGAGTTATTTGCTTTGCTGGCTTCCTTTAAAGTAGTTTCCTTGAAAGAAAGGAGGATACGAGTTTGTGAGATACGAGTGAATTGGCACTGCGTCAATTAACGCAGTTTCTGCTTCCTGCTCGATGGAGTCTGCTTAATGTCTTGATTGCCTTATTGAAGAGTTCGTGTCAAACTACAGTTTGTATTAAATATTAGTGCATGTACTTATGGGTGGTGTGTTTGTGTTTGTGTGAGATTGAGAGTTTGTGTGAGATCTAGGATGAAGGGAATTTAAAGGAAGGGATCAGTACACACCCGCATCAAATAGATGCGAACACCTTTCCACCAACCTTCCATGTGCAAAAGAAAAATAAGGAGTGAACCCTCATCTTCCCGTTCCAACGCAGTTTTATTTGGATCCCACTGACCCATCTAAAGGCAAGGGACTATTCTAACCATTTATTAGAGAAATAACTACTCTCAAGGACCTCCATGTCGTGAGTGCACATTTACAATAGTGGTTTTTCAAAATGCCAACAATACATTTCTGTTGGGCGTGTTGAGGAACCTACGTAGCCAGTGCAGGACATTATTCTTGAAAGCCTCGTTCCTTAAAAAACTGCTTCCTAAAAAACAAACAAACAAAAAAAAACCAGACGAGCATCCTCAACTATTTTCAAATTCCTCCTCTAACGTACAGGGGGCACTGCATCGGCGTCACAGCCACGCCTCCTCCAACCCACAGCCAAAGATGCTACCCCCAACCCTGTTCCTCATACTAAAAAAAAGGCCATGTGGGAAGTCTAGTCAAGTCTTTCACGAATCCGCTGGCCAGGACTGATGTTCAGCAGCTGATTTAGGCAGGAATTTGGAGTTTGGCCTCGGTGTCAGCAAGAACTCACCTACACTTCGCGAAAGATACCGTGGGATCGTTAACATCCACCAACTACTACCAGGAGACGGGACACCTGGCTTAGCATCCACACGAGGTTGCGCCATGTAGTGCAACGTCGCGCCGTTGAAACACCAATCCGTTCGTTTATAACCAACCGGGTCGGGATTTGAACCCAGATTGGAAAGCTCAAAGGTAAGTGTTCTACTCTACCTCTGCACCATCCTGTCTAAAATGTACAATCATGCTAATTATGAATTATACCATCTCCTTTATTGGATTATCTGTTTGTTATGTGTGCTAACGTTGTGATATGTTAATCTTTCCATCAATGCTTCACAGTGCTGGATTTGATGGACGTGAAGAACAGCAAACAATCTTCCCAAGTCATTGAAAAAATTCTCATGAACATTCTTTCAATCAACGACATATATTTAATCTCCACCTTCACCTTGCCACCCAGGACTGGCGGAGTCTTCTTCGGTATTTACTCAAAGCCAGACAACATAAAATATTTTGAACTGAGCATTCTTGGAAAACTCAACAAAGGTGCTGATTTTTCTTTATTTACTTTGTTTGTCACATGGTCCACATTATATGAAGCAGAATGTGGTTATGTCATCAATAGAAGAAGTATAACTTATTGGTATGGATTCAACAAGATGTAACTATTATTTAAATTCCATTTGTACGAAAGATAGTTGTTCATAATAATCGATCTTCTGGATCCAATCAACGAGGATAAATATACTGTGACTTAGAGTAATTGGTGCAACATAGATCTTTCATCAATGTGTTTTATGTTACAACAGCATAACAAAAGTATGCGTGCATTGGATAAAATACGGGGAATGCCTTTGGTGTTGTGTGCTGTTCGGTTTGCAGTAGTTTCAAGATAAATAATTGTCAGGAATTGTGGACCTAATGGGCTGGCAGGATGGCCTGGAGGTACACACACTCGCCACTACGGTTTGGATCTCAGTCAAGCTATAACCTGTCATCCTGGTGTTTCACAGGCAGATTGATTCATCAATGTGTGTGCCGTCCCCCCGGATAGATGCTAAACTCGGTGTCCCACATAGCGACATTAGTTGATTGATGTTAAAGATCTCACAGTATCTTTCGTGAACAGTAGGTGAGCTATTGTCGGCACCATGAAGAAATTCCAAAATCCTGCCTTAACTACCTCTGGGATGCTCTGTAACAGAGTATGGTAGCCTACATCAGAATCAGGATGGAACTAATTAGCATGGTTGCACAGTGATGCTCGAATGGCATGTTTTCCTTGTTTTGGGGAAAGTGTTTGCTGTTCAGGAAATGTCACATTTCATCCCAGTTGCTTTGACATCATGAAAGCCAGCTGAATGTAATTTGGAAAAACATGTTTGGCCACTCTGATAACAAGGGAATGTTAAAGAACTGCCCAACGATATGATTGAGGTTAAATAGCTTGTGGGTGAGATTGATGAACAAAAAAAAGCAACTTGGCACAAAAGGGAAATGAAATAGAGTGAAAATGGCATCAATGCGTAAAAGTGGGATCCAGATTCGAGCCCCTAAGAAGTAAACTGAGCTATCTGACAATATGATGCAAGTTCTGAGAAAAGGTGTTCAAAGTTCTGGTTTCAGTTTAGGATCTTGAACAAAGATCGGTATTGACCAAACCTTTTCGTTGAAAATGATCGATGAAAAACCACAATGATTACCATATTGACCTTCAAAGATAACTTTGGTCCAATTTGGCCCCATATATGGGATAGCCCAGTTTACATATGAGGGGCTCATTTGTGATTGATCACTTTGACTTGCTTTGCCATTTTAACACAACCTTCCTGTTCGGTTTTTCCCCATCGGAAGTTTCGGTGCGTTATCTTAAGGGAGACGGCAAGTTGAACGTTGTCGTCCTGGAGAATGCACTCCTCGCAGACAGCAGGAAGCACTGGATCATCCTACACGTCATGGGCCTTCAAACGCTTAGGTCTTCAGTGGACTTGTACATTGACTGCAAGCTTGTCGACTCGAAACAGGACCTTTCTCCCTTGTTCGATGTCATGCCGGAACAATCTGATTCTGCTGAGATCCGTACTCCACGGCGCTCGCTGTTTCGCTCCCAGGTAAGCGATGAGGAAGGAGCAATCCCTCGATGTGCTATACAAGTTCAGATTATTTCGCATCGGCTGGTTAGGATAAATGCAGAAAGCTTTTTTGAGTTGTATTCTTTGTTTATTAAGCCACATTATCTGCAGATAATTTTGCAGCAAGATGGTCAATAAAAGGGGCTAATTTGTTGATTAGTTCCAGGTAATGTGAGCTGAGGGTTATTGGTATTTCTATGTTTTCCACAACTCAGGAAAAGTTAATTATAAATTGCCTGGATCATGTTAGATATTGTTTACTGGATACAAAAATTGGCTTTTTATACCCCTTTCACTCTCCTCCCTCATGTTTGTTCCATGTATTCTCCCTCCCTCCCCTTTCCCTTGTTCCAACATGAGACATTCAAAAAGGTATACACACGAAGCACTCATAATCATTAAAGAAATGCGAACGTTTTTGTAATTTTTCAATTTACAAATAACTACAATTGGTTAGAAAAAGTTTTCCTTTCGAATTAACTCAACTTGTTGATTGGAAAATATTTATGACGGTTCGTGTTTCCTGGAGTAGAACGTCTTCTACGCTTCTTGTATCCCATCCAAATCGGCTTCCCTCTTGTATCACCCCTCCATTGTGTATTCCCTCGACCCCCTTCTCTCCATTCACACCTCTTTTGTGTACATCACCCCACCACTTATGCATACGTAATATGTCGATGTCTTCGAGAACACTTGTCTTGAGATGTGAGAAACCAAGAGCTTTCCCACCATTACGCACATAAACAAACCTTGCGCAAAGCAGCATACTTCAGGTATATCTTTCACTTGATAGGGTGCCAAAGCCTTACCAGGCTGGTACTCTACTGTTTTTGTTATGTATATTAGTGTACCATAAGCCTTACAAGCTGCAGTATTCCATTGTTCTTGTTCAGGTTATTATTTTTATTTCTTTGTCCTGTTTTTAGCTCTATTATTTTCTTAAACTTTTGTTTTTTCTCAGCAAATTTTTTTGTTGTTTTTTTTTTTGTCTCAGAACAAGTTTTTTTTTTTTTTCTCACCCGCTTGTGTGATCGACACAAAATTTTCAGGGTAGGAGCGAGACCCTCCCATGTAGAATTTTTTAAAAATGATAATTGTGATGTCATGAGTCACGTGATATGGCAGTCATCTTGAATTAAACAACAATATTAAAAAAAAAAATTCTCTGAAATTGTCGAATAAAAAAAAATTGAAACGGCGCATGTCATCGACTCTCAATGGGAAATAAAGCTTGATAATGATGATGTCATGGGTGAAGTGGAAAGACAGCCATAATTGTTTTAATTGAAATCCTTATCATAACAATCTGAAACTTCATACACATGATCTATCACCCAATTGTATTGAAATATTAAATTTATGACATCATCCGTTATGTGGTTTGGCTGCCATTTTTTTTTTTTGAAGAATATACCCTTTAAAATTTTCTTCTCCAGAACAGTTTTAGAGATAGAAGTGAAACTCCACACAAATGATTGACTCTGGTATCATTGGTCACATGGTCTGGCAACTATATCGGATTTCATCTAAATACTTTAAAAAAAAACATCTTCTCTCAAACCGCTGAACCGAATGACACGGAATTTTGTGTCATCGACTTGGCATGCTGGTAAAAGTTTGATCACTAATTCACATGATCCGGTGGTCATATTGGATCGAAGAAGATTATTAAAAAATTATTTCTCCGATGTTTGTTGGCAGGGGGCAGGAGAGTTGACAAGGCGGGGGTGGGGGGCAGGAGAGCTTGGTGGACTGAGAAGGGGACAGGAGAGCCTGCGAAGTGGGGGTATGGGGGCAGGAGAGCCAGTGAGGTGGGGAGGGTGTGTGCAGGTGAGCTTGGTGGACTGAGAAGAGGGCAGGAGAGCCTGCAAGGTGGGGGGGAAGGAGAGCTTGGTGGACTAAGAAGGGGGCAGGAGAGCTGGCAAGGTGGGGGTAGGGGGGCAGGAGAGCCAGCGAGGTGGGGGTGTGCAGGTGAGCTTGGTGAACCGAGAAGGGGGCAGGAGAGCTGGCAAGGCGGGGGTAGGGGGCAGGAGAGCCAACGAGGTGGGGCGGTGCGGTGCAGGTGAGCTGAGTAAACTGAGAAGGAGGCACGAGAGCCGGCAAGGCGGGAGTGGGGGGGCAGGAGAGCTCGGTGGACTGAGAAGGGGGCAGGAGAGCCAGTGAAATGAGGGTGTGGGGGCAGGAGAGCCAGCGAGGTGGGGAGGGGGGGTGCAGGTGAGCTTGGTGAACTGAGAAGGGGGCAGGAGAGTTGGCAAGGCGGGAATGGGGGGGCAGGAAAGCTTGGTGGACTGAGAAGGGGGCAGGAGAGCCGGCAAGGCGGAAGTGGGGGTTGGGGGGGGAGCAGGAGTGGTCAGTGGACTGACAAGGGGGCACCAGAGCCAGCCAGGGCAGTGGTGGTGGTGGTGAATTGTTTACGTAGGTAAGTTTAGTGATCCGGTTTGCATTTATATAAATCTAGAAAGTGCCAAGCCTGCCTGCTTACAAAATGCAAAGCCGTTTGTATTCAGACGTTGTCTTCTTCAAACGTATTCAGGGACGGATGCACTTGGAAATTGAAACAGAGCTCCAATCAGCCAATCAAATAATCAGTCTTTGTGATTGGCTACAAAGTAGTGTTATGTATTCAGGTTTCTCTTCTCGTGCAATGCTGGATAAATCTGCTCACCTTTCTTTAATAACAAATATGTATGTATCTTCTCCATAACTCCAAAACCATGAAACCGAGAGGCCTGAAACTTTGCATGCATACTAAGGGAAGGCCAAGGGAGTGCATTAATGTAAATTGGGTGTTTGGGTTAATTAAAACACCCCTTTTGAAGATAATTTAGGGGGTGCTCATCACGAAAAACCAAAATAAACCTTACCAAGATGGTGGTGCACCTTTTTTGGTCAGCCCTCTGTGAGCTCACTGGAATCTTAAGCCACCATATTTTTTGGTCTGCTCAGTAATGCCTTGACTTGCAACAGGCTGCAATGATTTCTTAACGATAAAATATTTTTTTTCACTTTCCTCACTTATATCATCGATTGTCTGATCATAATATCTACAAATTTCTGGATACATTGCAATGCTTATAAACGCACGGAGATGCCAGCATTTGTGGCTTTATTTCATTTCTGCACATGTCATTACCTCAAGAATCTCTTAACCTCAGCTGAATTACAAAATGCAAACTTCATTATTGTGTTCAGCAGTATTCTAAAAAACATAGTGTTCATTTCTCCAATTCAGACATTGCTTGGGCATCTCCAGGTGCATGGTATTTATATGACTGATCGATGATCGCTAATCGCTGGCCATGCCAGCCTTTCCTTATCAACCGTTTTGTTGGAGTGCTTCCTTGAGTGCTTAAGCCACTTGGTGAGCACTCTACAATATTCACACCATCATTGAATACTGTATATCGATCGACTTGAACAAAGTTTAGGGCCCACTCACCTGCATTGCATTTGGCCACATTGTTCTGCGGTGCATCGGGCGGTGGCTGGCTCGCTGAAAATGTGAAAATTTATTTTAAACCATGTTTCCCCTTTTTGTTCGATCTTCGTTCACAATACAACCCATCACTTTGGGATAGATACATACCAATAAAAAGTTAAATGTTTCGTTTTTAAAAGTTTCTTCAACCCTTTTGGTGGAGTGCTTGCTTGAGTGCTTATGCCACTTGGCAAGCACTCTTCAAGCTTCAATGGTGATACCGCAGCAGTGGGGACATCGATGGAATGAGGAAGGCAAAACAAATTAGATTATAACAATGAGTAAAAAATGTTTTCAGTTACAAAGCAATGAATCGCCACAACACGGCAGCATAGCCGAGAGATACACTCTCTAGCTGTAAGCTGTCCAGCCTGGATTCAAATCCAGACTCGGCTATATATTGTTACGAATTTGGGAATTCGATTGCACACAACATGCAGGTTCCTTTAGTCAGCTATGTCGATAAGTGCTTGTTCCCAAGATAGCTCACCTTTCATTGTTTAAATGTTCAAAAATCGATTCAATGCGCTGCGGATCGATTTAATAGTTAGGGAACGAACAATGGAGACATCCCTCCCCCTCTTCTGCGAAGAGGAAGAACCCTGCCGTCCCATGACTCATGATGTCAACAACTCCCTCCCACCCATGGCTGAGCGGAGGATGGAGCACAAGGGCATGAGTCATGAGTCACGCCGTGAGCGGGGGAAGGGCGGGAGAAGGATAAGAGGAGATCTTTTCTTTTGTTCGGGGGCAGAGTTGGAGAAGGGAGTTGAGAGTAGCCGTTCAGCAGACCTTCGGGTCCTGTTTGGCTTGGGTTAGGGTTGAGGTCTTCAGAAGCTTTTTGCTTCGGCTGGCTCGGTGAGCTTCGGCTGCGGCCTGGCTGGAGAGGAGGCTTTTTGCTTTGATGGTTCCGTGAGCTTCGGCGTCTGTTTGGCTCGGGAGAGCTTTTTGCTTCGAGCTGCTATATTCCGAGTGCAAGCTGCCATCTTGCACTCGGAATATAGTTTGTTTTTAAATAGCCGGTAAAGTGATCGGGTCCAACGGGACTGCGCGATAATACCCCACTCGGTTATCCCAAAAGGAAGCGAGCTGCTTAAGCCGCTCGTTTCCAAGCGGTCCCGTTGAGGTACAATCTCTCGGTAACCTATCCGCGCGAATAATTAGGTAAATCGAAGATTTGGCGATCGGACCCTGTAGGTAGAGTACGCGGGTAGAGGGCGGACAAGGTTGTGGTGTGGTTAAAAACACACCCGTGGCTGGTTTCCGGTGTTGATCCGGAAAGCCACGACTGGATTGTCCGTTCGGTGGGCGAAGCGACCGCTATTGGTTTGACGCGGTCGTTCGCACGCCGATGGGCGGGAAATCTAACACAAAAATATTGTCATCCCGATGTTTCACAGGCAGGGTGATTCATCAATGTGTGTGCCGTCTCTCGGATGGATATTAAGCTGGACATCACATCTGCTGGAATTTTCCCTCCCCTCTCACCCTCTGCACTCTTCCCTTCCCTCTCTCCATCCCATTCTCTCCCCACTCTCATCCTTCTCACACCCCTCTTTCAGCCCTCTCCCACTCCCCTCTTTCTCCTACCCCTCTCCTTCTCTCCCACCCCTCTCCCTCTCTCCCACCCCTCTCCCTCTCTCCCACCTCTCACATTTTCTCTGACCTCTCTCTCTCTGTCTCTCTCTCTTTCTCTCTCTCTCTCTCTCTCTCTTTTTCTCTCTCTCTCTTTCTCTCTCTCTCTCTCTCTCTCTCTCTCTCTCTCTCTCTCTCTCTCTCTCTCTCTTTCACTCTCTCTCTCTCCCTCTCTCTCTCTCTCTCTCTCTCTCTCTCTCTCTCTCTCTCTCTTTCTCTCTCTCTCTCTCTCTCTCTCTCTGTCTCTCTCTCTCTCTCTCTCTCTCTCTCTCTCTCTCTCTCTCTCTCTCTCTCTCTCTCTCTCTCTCTCTCTCTCTCTCTCTCTTTCTCTCTTTCTCTCTTTCTCTCTTTCTCTCTCTCCAACCCCTTCCTCTTTCACCTACCCCTACCCCCCCTTTACTATTGCTGTCATCGAAGCAACGGGTTGTATTTACTGGTTGTAAATAAGACAGCCCCTTATGAGCGGACCATTTCACTGTGTAATTAATACATGGTCTCTTCTGAGCTGATACTTCACTGTAATTGTAGGTGACCCCTTAAAGGTTGGTCATCTCATTGTATGTAATTAATAGATGACCTCCAATTAGCTGATTACCTCACTGTGTATAATTAATTAATTGTGCCTTATGAAATGATTACCTCACTGTATATAATTAATTCATGGTTCACTGTGAAATGATTATCTCACTGTATAATTTATTAATGGTGCATTTTGAAATGATTATCTCACTGTGTATAATTTATTAATGGTGCATTGTGAAATGATTATCTCACTGTATATAATTAATTAATGGTTCACTGTGAAATGATTATCTCACTGTATATAATTAATTAATGGTTCACTGTGAAATGATTATCTCACTGTATATAATTAATTAATGTTGCATTGTGAAATGATTATCTCACTGTATATAATTAATTAATTAATGGTGCATTGTGAAATGATTATCTCACTGTGTATAATTTATTAATGGTGCATTGTGAAATGATTATCTCACTGTGTATAATTAATTAATGGTTCACTGTGAAATGATTATCTCACTGTATATAATTAATTAATGGTGCATTGTAAAATGATTATCTCACTGTATATAATTTATTAATGGTGTATTGTGAAATGATTATCTCACTGTATAATTTATTAATGGTGCATTGTGAAATGATTATCTCACTGTATATAATTTATTAATGGTGCATTGTGAAATGATTAATTATCTCCCTGTATATAATTAATTAATGGTGTATTGTGAAATGATTATCTCACTGTATATAATTTATTAATGGTGTATTGTGAAATGATTATCTCACTGTATATAATTTATTAATGGTGCATTGTGAAATGATTATCTCACTGTATATAATTTATTAATGGTGTATTGTGAAATGATTATCTCACTGTATATAATTTATTAATGGTGCATTGTGAAATGATTATCTCACTGTATATAATTTATTAATGGTGCATTGTGAAATGATTATCTCACTGTATATAATTTATTAATGGTGCATTGTGAAATGATTATCTCACTGTATATAATTTATTAATGGTGCATTGTGAAATGATTATCTCACTGTATATAATTTATTAATGGTGCATTGTGAAATGATTATCTCACTGTATATAATTTATTAATGGTGCATTGTGAAATGATTATCTCACTGTAAATAATTTATTAATGGTGCATTGTGAAATGATTATCTCACTGTATAATTTATTAATGGTGCATTGTGAAATGATTATCTCACTGTATATAATTAATTAATGGTGCATTGTGAAATGATTATCTCACTGTATATAATTTATTAATGGTGCATTGTGAAATGATTATCTCACTGTATAATTTATTAATGGTGCATTGTGAAATGATTATCTCACTGTATAATTCATTAATGGTGCATTGTGAAATGATTATCTCACTGTATATAATTTATTAATGGTGCATTGTGAAATGATTATCTCACTGTATATAATT
This sequence comes from Eptatretus burgeri, assembly GCF_056783735.1. NCBI lineage: Eukaryota > Metazoa > Chordata > Myxini > Myxiniformes > Myxinidae > Eptatretus > Eptatretus burgeri. The sequence goes on from NC_140972.1 coordinate 13,432,486, forward strand.
TATTAATGATGCATTGTGAAATGATTATCTCACTATATAATTTATTAATGGTGCATTGTGAAATGATTATCTCACTGTATATAATTTATTAATGGTGCATTGTGAAATGATTATCTCACTGTATATAATTTATTAATGGTGCATTGTGAAATGATTATCTCACTGTATAATTTATTAATGGTGCATTGTGAAATGATTATCTCACTGTATATAATTTATTAATGGTGCATTGTGAAATGATTATCTCACTGTATAATTTATTAATGGTGCATTGTGAAATGATTATCTCACTGTATATAATTTATTAATGGTGCATTGTGAAATGATTATCTCACTGTATATAATTTATTAATGGTGCATTGTGAAATGATTATCTCACTGTATATAATTTATTAATGATGTATTGTGAAATGATTATCTCACTGTATATAATTTATTAATGGTGCATTGTGAAATGATTATCTCACTGTATATAATTTATTAATGGTGCATTGTGAAATGATTATCTCACTGTATATAATTTATTAATGGTGCATTGTGAAATGATTATCTCACTGTATATAATTTATTAATGGTGCATTGTGAAATGATTAATTATCTCACTGTATAATTTATTAATGGTGTCTTGTGAAATGATTTTCTCACTGTATATAATTAATTAATGGTGCATTGTGAAATGATTAATTATCTCCCTGTATATAATTAATTAATGGTGCATTGTGAAATGATTAATTATCTCCCTGTATATAATTAATTAATGGTGTATATAACTGTTACGTTTAGCTTGACTTGTCCATTGCAGGGTTCTCTCGAGGTTTTGCAGCTTCTGCTTGGGGGAAAGTTGTCACAAGTTAGTGCTCTGCAGTCGTGCACATTCGAAGGAAGCTCGGACATTCTTAATGCCGGTAAGGGGAATGTTCTGTGAATACAAGTGATCGTCGTCGCACCGGAGTTGTTCATATTGGGGAGTTGTTGATGCTGCGTGATGCCTCCATTAACCATTTCTTTCAGCCAGTCACGGTGGCGAATCGTGTACACACTGACGAGGTAACCAACACAAGGTTCTCAGCAGCCAGAGATTACTTCCTTCATTTGATGTTCATTGACCTTTACAATCACTACCTTTCGGAAAGGATGTTGTATTCCCATTTGGCTGTTAGGATAGCTTGGAGGTAAGCGTATCTCTGTTGCAAGTGTCCCACAAAGTTCACATGGGGCTTTAGTCAGGTTTTGGCCCAGGAAGCAATCTTCCCCTTCGGAATTGTACAAAATGAGATCCCTTCGGTGTGAGGACACCTCGGCTTCTATCCCAGATACTGCACTGACCTACATTATTCGGAAGGTTCATCTTATGACCATTCTATAAGCCCCCCAACCCATGAGTGTGACCCCACAAATGTAGGTTGGTGCATTGTCCTGGATAGAACATTAGTGGGCCCAGAGCTTGCACCTCCTACTTCTTCTTCTCTGCACGTAAATCCCAACAGTTTGTGGGCGGCCACTCGAATCCGCATTCTGCATTCCCCTTTGTCCTCCACATTTTCCTCTCTCAATCCAACACTCTTCAAATATATTTCCACGACCTCCCTTCACCTTAATCTGTGTTGTCGTATTAATCTTTTCCCTTTAATTGGCTCGTTTCATGCTTCTTTTTTGATCGGTTCTTCCTCATTTTTCCTCATCACCTGTCCAAACTACCGCAACCTCGTCTCTAATCCTTTCTGTGATACTTGCAACTCCAGCTCTCTTTCTTATCTCGTCATTCCTCAACCGCTCTCTTTGTGATGCTGAAGCAATCTAATCTCTGTCTTCTCCAGGAACTCCTCTTCCCTTTTTATCAAAACCCATGTTTCTGCATCGTGCATTATAACCGGTCAACTCACTGTCTTGTAGATTTTAACCTTCAACCTCCTCGGTGTCCTATCACAGACGACTCCACTAACTTCCTTCCATTTTTTCCAATGCTGCCTTCACTCCAGTCTGGATTTCTGCCTCACAACTTCCTCCTCCTTTTAGTGTTGAACCAAGGTATTTGGATTCATCCACTTGTGTCAGCTCTCCACCCCTTGCATCGACAAGCTTGTCCCTCTCGACACGAGTCTTACCACATACACCATTACCTCTCTCTTTCCAGCTTTAACCTTCGATCCCTGCCTCTCGAAGTTCCTTTGCCATTCCAGAACTCTTCTCTGCAGCTCTTCCTTTAACCGTGCTGTTATGACTAAGTAGTCTGTGAACAGAAGCTCCTACAGTTCTCTATTTTGATATCACTCGGCACGTCCATGAATGTTACAAAAACTACTGAAAACTACCTGCTGAAACGACTTGCATCCAGGATCACTGCTCACCTCCACTCATTCGTTCCTCTTTTCTCCCACCTGTGGAATCAACTTCCACATTCTCTTTCATCTCATTCTTCCCTCCAGGTCTTCGAGACAGCTGTTCACCACCATCTCAGATTGTCCCCAATCCAAAGCCATGGTCTTTTCTCCCTCATTACACCCCACCCCCTCCACCCACCCTACCCAAATCCCTCATCCATCCAAGTTTCCAGTTTTCTCTCCCTGGAGTTTCCTTCTGTATCCATCTTGTCCACCCTATGTATCCTCTCCTGCCCCCCATTTCTCCCCACGCCCATTGTTTCTCAAAGTCTGCCTTTATCTTCGCTTACAACACTGCTGTTGATGTCACCCTACCCCCTTCTCAGCTGTTCCTTTTGTCCTGTTGTGTCCTGATCTGTTCAGTGTACGAGTACTAGCTCTTCCACGAGCCTCGACTTTGCATATAATGAATAAAAGGAAGGGACTCGGTGCAGAACCATGGTGTCAACCAACCTCCACTCTAAAATATTGAGTCCCCATTCATTGTACCTACCATAGCATTGGCTCCCACATACATTTACATCACGATCCTAACAATCTTCTCTGACATTTCACGTGCTTTTGATACGGTCTGGCACCCCGCGCTGTTCACCATACACTCTTCCGATGGTATCCAAGGCAATCTCCATTCATGGCTCGCAGACTTCCTCTCCTGTGTTGCAGTCAAAATGTGGCCATCAATGGAATTCTCTCATCCCCTCTTCCTGTCCAGGCTGGAGTTCCTCAAGGTAGCGTTCTGGGCCCTGTTCTTTTTCTGGTTTTCATCAATAATCTCTCCAGCTCTGGAAAATCCTCTTTATCTCTTTGCTGATGAATCCACCCTTTGCCGTACCATCTGTCATCCCTCACATCGGCAAGCAGCAGCCTCTTCGCTCACTGCAGATCTGGATAATATCATAAGCTGGTCCAACATGTGGAACATGTCTTTCAATACCGACAAATCTCACATTCTCACTATGTCTCTCCGAAAGGACCATCAGGAACCCCCCCCCCCCCGCCACCCCCATCTACTGTCTCCACAATCCTCTTGAAGAAGTCCTTTTGTTCAAACTTTTGGGTTTATGTACATGCCTTGGCACACCTGAGCTCATGACCACATACAAAGCTTTCGTTCGCAGTTTGATGGAGTACTGCTCTCCCTCTGGGATGGTGCTCCTGCCTCACACCTTTCTCGGCTTTACGCTGTGGAAACCAAGGCAAGGAAGATCATTGGCATCTCCCGCGATTATGCTGAGTCTTTGGGTCTCTCACTCTCTCACTGCAGGCATGTCGGTGGTCTTTCTGCCTTCTACTGTGTTGTCTCCAGCCTCACCCCGCCCCCTGCTCTGTCTGCGACCTGTCCCCCCATATTTCCGCAGGGTGCTCAAGGTCTGCCAGCAACCCATTTCTTGGGAAACTACCAAAATCAAGAACCACTGCTCACCTTCACCCTTTCATTCCTCTTTTATTCCATCTTTGAAGACAAACCCCCACACTCTCTTAAATTCCACTCTTCCATCCAGGTCTTCAAAACAGTTGTTCACCACCATCTTTTATCTTCCCCAATCCAAAACTATGATCTTTTCTACCCCCATTAATCCACCCCATATCCACCTCTTTCAAATGCCCTGCTTTCCTTCCTGAAAGTCCCTGTAGTATCCATCTCGTTTACCACGTGTTCCCCGCCCCATCCCTCTCCCTTCCACAGATCTCCTAATATGTCGGTTCTCCACTGTTTTATGCTTCCCTCTCCCATCCCTCTGGTCTCCTACTCCCCTTGTGATAAGTTATATGTGTTAGCTCTTATACAAGCCTCAACATTGTGCACAAAAAAAACCTTTCTTCCTCAAACACCAATATACCACTCCTTTTGGAACCCTCCCATATGCCTTCTCGAGATCTATCAATACCCAGTATAGCTTCTTATTTCCTTCCAGCATCTTTTCCTGAATCTTTCTCATGATGAAAATCACATCCACTGTTCCCCTTCCTTACATGAATCCATCCTGCCAACTCATCTATATTCACAATCTCCCTCAGTCTTAGATCTACAATCTTCTCCAGTACCTTCAGAGCATGCTCCTTCATTTTGATCCCTCTGTCATTTCTACAGTCTATGTCCCCTTTCTGTTTGAAAATTGGTATTATTATGCAGTTCCTCCAATTATCCGGTGTCTTCTCCTAACTCCATATTTTCTTAATCAACTCCACCTTCACTTAACTCCATCAGTTCCTCGCACTTTTACAAACTCGACTGTAACTTCAGATGGTCCTCAGGATTTCCCTCTTCATGGTCCCTCAGATAATTATTTTATCACCCTCTGATTATTCCAAATTATCAAACCATTATTGTGCTGCTTCCCATCTTGCCTTCCCCACTGTTTTCTTTGCCTCATCATTTCGAGTCTTATGCCCCGCTCTCGCTTGCACTGCCTCCACCCCAAATGGGATCTCAGTTTGTGTAATTCCCACGAGAGGATTTCCCACTATTGTTGGAATTTTGTGCGACTTTTGCATTAGGGATTCCTCTTTTCAGCT
>NC_140972.1:13444883-13447383 GCF_056783735.1 Eptatretus burgeri
TTTTGGAACTTTTTGGTCTTTGGAGTCTTTTGGAACTTTTGGGTCTTCAGTGACTTTTGGATCTTCAGGCATTTTGGGTCTTTTGTGTCCTCAATGACTTTTGGGTCTTAGGGGTCTTTTGAGTCTTCAGAATCTTCTGGCTCTCTTGGGTCTTTGTGGTGTTCGGGGTCTTTTGGGTCATCGGTGACTTTGGGTTGTTGGGTCTTTGGCGTCTTTTGGGTCTTCAAGGACTTTTGGGTCCTTCAGGTCTTTAGGGGTCTTAAGGGTCTTTAGGGGGTCTTAAGGATCTTGGGGAATTAACATTCAAACAGGATGTAATTAATAGGCATATCGTCTTCATGGACTGATGGGCAGCTTCACGGCTTCACCACCTCACCACCACCTCACCACCACCTCACCGTGCTTTTCATTTCAATATGTATAGATGGCTTGAATTAAACTGTGTTTCTGTTCAGGACAGCAGACTGCTCAGTTGATGGCTCAAATGACCTTGATTGTCGAAGGGCTGGAGAAAATCAAGAGGAACATGCAAGAGCAGGTAAGGGTGTCTGGGATTCTGACAATTATACGTGAGAAGGATTCTGCACCACCAGAAAATATCTGCGCTTTGCTCAGAAAGTTTTGCAGTTGTATGAAGTATAATTGACAAAGTAATGATGGGTCTGACAGGTACTACGGTAGGAGTAAGGAAACTCACGAACGGTCGACACCGAGAGTCTGTTGGTTAAAATCTGCTTGGAAGCAGCAACATTATGAATTTATAATCCAAGCTTCTGGAAACCAAGCTCGTCGCAGGCAAATTATCATGTTGCTCTTGGATTGTGGATAAAAATGCAGCTGGCTTACTCATGCCCTTCTGGGAAGAATTAATCTTCTTACCCCACCTAGTATGGCTTGTTATATCTTTCGTATCCTTCTGAGTTAACTCTTAAATGCCTTCAGGGCAATTTGGAAATGGAATTTAAATGCTGTCTACAGAAGGGACAATATTGCCAACACCCGTCCTCCCAACAAATATAATTGGCACAATCATAAGTGATACTAGCCGAAGGGCGGTCTACTTCGGGCCCAAAGTCCTGTTATTCTCCAACAGATCATAAAACCATGTTCTGTGATAGTTGCATTATTTCATTAGTTTCAAATTAAATTATTTTGTGTGCACACACTGTAAATATCTACACAATTGATTTATAGCTTCAGTTTCCCATCCACTTGTGGACTTGCACATCCACAACACCAGGGGCGCTATTTCAGCGACGTACCTCCATACATACAGTGGGAAACTGAATTGTTAATTTAATTTATAATGAGGTAAAATGCCAATTAGCTTCAGTTCGTGCTTTGAGAAAGAATTTAATAAATATATGCTGGGAAATCTAGTTGGAAGGTAGAATACACACATTCCTCTGTAGTCGTAAAAACCTTGTAAAACCCTCTCTTTCCAGACGAGCAGCAAGGAATCAAAACTCTTTCATCAGGACAATAAGCGAGCTCCATATATTTTGATGTATCAACCATGCCCTGGAGGGATCATATATGTATGTGTATGTATATGTATATATATATATATATATATATATATATATATATATATATATATATATATATATATATATATATATATATATATATATATATTCGTCATACGCGATGTATCGTTAAGTTTTTGCCTGAGACACTGTTCCAGGCTAGGCTTCCTTGTGCGAGTCTGTTTGATATTTAATACTGAATAAACAGCACAAATTGAATTAAAGGTTTTTCTGTCTTGAGGTGGCCAAAACTGCCATGACAGAATTGGCGACGAGGATCGGATCAACAGCCTCCGTCCGGGGAGAGGAGGGGGCCTCTGTCCGGCGGCCAGCCAACACCGGCGGAGCCGAAGGTAAGAGACCTCTGCTGGAGGGTGACCTGTTCCCGCCGGGCAGACTACCCACCTCTCTGCGGGCGCTGCGCAGTCCCGAACCAAAATTTAAAAGGTAAGGATATATACATAGCTGTTTATTGAGTGAAATAAAAGTCTTTTGGAGTTTTTGTTGGGTAAAAAGTCCGGCATCATGCCATAAAAGATTTATTATTCTTTTAGTCGGGTAACATCTTGCTGTGTTTTGATAAAAGTGCCTAGTCACATGTTGGAGGGCAGAGGCGTTGCACAGAGAGTTGTTGAACTGCCAGGTCGGGAAATGGCGCGGGCACTGTGCAGGAAATATAAGTCACGGGTTGGCGGAGAGGTGCAGGTATTGCCACAAGGGTGAGTAACGAGGGTATTTTGTTCCCAAGGTTGAGAGAGCCAGGGGCCAAGGGGTTTGAAGAAGTCGCTGTAAAAAAAGAGGAGTGCTGATGAGTGCTTGGAATGATTTAGAAGTACTGATATAAAGAACCAACATAGATAAGGTGTGGATGACGATGCGCCCGCCTCAGGGTCAAATGCTGATTTTGTGAATAAGACCTACGGGTCGAGTTCTTCGAAGGATTTAAAGTTATGGACATAGTGGAGGGAAAA